>NC_065522.1:14063958-14363958 GCF_006386435.1 Epinephelus moara
GCCGCGCCTCGTTTTCAAACTGTATGGTTTGACTAAAATGAACAATGACAGCAATATAGTCCACGATGACCAGCGCTAAAATCAACCTGCGTAGTTGTCCCTCCACTGTGACAATAGAAAGTGTGCACTTATCTTGCAAGTGTACTCTTCTTCAACGATTTGTTTACTTCCTGGATTTTTCCCACATGGAAATTCTGACCAATCGAGAGTAGCTTTCTTGTGGAAGACATTTGATCTGGTCCACTTGTAAATGCTGCTGTGAGAACACGAACCAACTCGAGGCAATTATGCAGCTTTGCAACAAAATTAGTCCCTGATTTTGACCAAAGCAAGACAACTCGTTGTATAAAAGTTGTTATTCTCCATTAAATGTTGTAAAATGAATTTCATGGGGAATCTCTGGAGCTTGGCAAGCAATGCAACATAGCAGGGATTCCACTACAGCCCACAGTGGGTGGATGGATGCATTACTGCAAGGCTTTACAAAAAGCCTTCTCTTTTGTTGTCGGGATGCTGACTTTCCTTCTTCAGATGATAGCATTTTGTAGCACTATGATTGTTTGGTGAGGGTTATTTGTTATAATGTGGAGCATTTTCTTTTAGTTTACTCTCATTTGTTAAATCACTGCAAAGTTTCTACCTCAGCATTCAAAGGAGCTGAATAAAAGGCTTTGAATGCTTCAATTCAACTTAAAGGTCGTGTTTGCATTTACATGAAATAAGATGAGCGTTACAGATTCTATTCACACAACACTAAGCCAAGCCATTATTTAAATTGCTCTATCACATTCCTTGACATGCATTTACAGCAGGTTGGCTGCTCCTTTGGCATGATCTGATTCATCTTGTTCATATTTTTTGTTCCTCTTTAAAACCTGATGCATTCTGGAGAAACTGGTGCACTGATCCTCAAAGGACAGAAAATAATAGGGTGTTCACACAATGCATCATTTCTTTCAACACAACAGGATGTAAACTTTCAAGAAATACGTGTTGATTTTCACGCCACAGGGACATGAAACCTGTCAAGTCATGTGAAAGTGCCCACTAATGATGTCAAGTGTTTGTAAGGCCCTGCAGCCACGTCTGTTGGCTGCTCCCTCTCTGTACCTATCAACAAACACATATGTGCTGACTTTACTACTTTCACAACAACAGCATTGACTGGGCCAATGTCTGCATTTGTCCTAGAAGTCATTAAATAAATCCTCCGAGCGAGGTAGCAATTTAGCCGAACTAATTGATTTCATTGTGGCAAACAATGAGGGACGGCGACGCCTCTGTCATATGATCTGCCAGTAGGAAACTGGATGAACATAGCAGCATATCAGGAACGCATAAATCAGTTTGTCTGCTTTGAACAACAGGTTCATGCAAGCCTGACGGAAAGTTTTTCCTTAAATACCCTACAGCTTTGGCGAGATGGACGCCTTGTTGGCTGCTGACACTTGTGTGCTCTCTGTTGCCTTTGACATTCTCTCAGGCATACGCTGAGTGAATCTGCTCGTAATCAGACAACGCTGCTTCAGAAGTAGCTGAAGGGCATTTATTGTTCAGACAGGATTATCTTTTGGTCCTGAGAGAAACTGTATGGGGCTTTTTTGTGTTTGCATTTTGCAGCATTGCGAACTAGCTGAGTGTTTTTCCTACAGAATATAGTCCTGTATACACACACTACATTATGATTTACATTGTCTTTGACTTTGTGTAGGTGTGACAGGTGTTCATTTTAAAATTCCAGTCGTTGCCAGTCTCGCCATGCATAAACTGATTCCTTTAAGAGCTCTTTAAAATGTTTTCCCCTTGGGTGCATCTGCAGAATAAGCTAGACACTAGCATGTATTTTTATCTTTAGAGGACATGCAACATTGTCACCCAGTTGCATTTCTTTCCTTATTACTAATGTGACTGTCAGATAGTCATCAATGGAATCCAGTCTGAGAGTCACCCATGGGTGCCTGTTTGACTTTTCATTTGCATTGTTAAGCAGCTGAAGGCATGTGCAGGGGAAACAAGTTTCTTTTCCTTCTTTGCCTGATTTTACAATGACTAGAGGACATGATTACACCTGTTTGAAGCTGGGAATTCACTCAGGAAGTTAAAAAAAAAAAAGATAAGCAAACAGAGCTATGTGGCATCTGTGATTTTGAGTAAAAGCAACAATGCACAGTGGAGGCATTCAGGTTAACAGCACAAACAGACATGAACCGCAGGGATACATTCACCTGATCAGGGACATGTAAACATGTTTTAAAGCACTGCTGAGGTCTGCGTTAAGCATGTTGTGGTTTCGAGGCAACTGGAAGCCCTCATAAATCAAGCAGAGGAGCAGGGGGGGCTGCAGCACCTTAAGTGCCGTCATGGCAGTGTCATGTTTTTGCAATGGCAACAGAACGACTCAACTGTAAGCTGCTGTTGGATAAAAAGAAAACATTACCACTGAAATTTAATCATCTTTTGATCCCGATATCTCCTTGATGGTAACTTTGTAAAATGTGCGTGTTGTTTACAACCAAACTGGCGAACATACCAATTCAAATAATAATAATAATAATAATGATGATAATCCTGGCGAGATTAAATGTTAGACCTTGGTTCAAATAAGCACATTTCGAGCTTCCTACCAGGGGCACCCACAAAGGGGGGGCCGGGGGGGGGACATGGCCCTCCTGATACAATCACTGCCCCCCCCCCCCCCCCCCCTCTTCTAATTAGTACTGTCTTCAAGAGGCTGTGATGCACTCACTTTTGAAGTTAGCACGAAGGTGGTGGTTTTTTGTGACACTAGGCATCCATGGTACCAGCCATATTGGTTTAGCTTGTCAGGAACGGGGCTAAATAACACTCCAAACTTAAGCTAGATTTTTGTAAGGGAACAACTGGCATTGCCATTTTCAAGGAGCATTTCAAGGAGTTCCTGGAACTCTCACATCAAGATATCTGAATATAGAAATACTTTAGAAAGGAGTGTCCCCAGACTATCAGAAGGCGGAGATCTCTGATTGTCTGGTGGCGACACTAGCTATTCCTTAACTCTCATATTGATGTAGTTTTCAACTAGCCTATGTACTTAAACAGCATTATCGAATTCCTGAAATTCAGTTATGGATTTTAGTTTTGGTGTGCCACCCCATGATTTTCAGATGCCCCTAGGGCTGGGCGATGTGGACAGAAATTCATATCTCGGTATTTACAGGCTGACTGGATACATATTTGAGATGTCACAAGCAGTTTTATAAAAACAGACTGTGAGAAAAATAAAATGCAAAGACAGGAACTGTACTCCCCCCGTTTGAAAATATGCAGCTGCACAACAGTTACGCCCCCAAAACACTAGTGGGTGGCGGGGTTTCTGCTAAGTGCTGTAAAGTTTAGTTGATTCAAAACACACATTAAGCACACGTTAAACCTGCCTTAATAGAGACAGTTTCAAACACAAGTACACAAATCAGCTTCACTATAACTCGCAGCATTCACAGACAAAGCACTTGTCTTTATCTGGACACATTTTCCCCACAAATACAACATGCTAATGTTTTTAGCTGAAGCCTATGGTATTTTGCATTGTATAAATTAGCCTAGCGGCTAGCAGACTTTTCCTCTACTCATATGAAGCCAGGAACAACAGCAACATTTAACAAAGGTAACGTTACAAAATTTGGATCCATTACAACTCACAAGGTTCACCGACCAAACAACTGTCTCATACTTAACACATTTTCCAAACAAATAAAACATGCTAACGTTATTAGCACAAGCCTATGGCATTTTACATTGTATAAATTAGCCTAGCGAATAGCAGAGATTTCCTCTGCTCATATGAAGCCAGGATAAATCACACACAAGACTTAAAATGCTATTTTGTGGAGGCTTTATTGTCTTAACAATTTATTGTTTCTTAACTGTGAAATTAAAGTAAATAAAAGCTTTGTATCCACTGAGGGAAATGGTTTCAGCTTACAGAAATAGATAGGTCTGCCTCGCCTCAGACTAAGGCTCTAAAAAGTGTTGCTGGAGAACTTGTGAGTGGGCGGAGCTGTGTGGAGAGTGTGAGAGAGGAGAGATGCACACTGGTAAGCGTCATGAAACTCAACTTAACCCTATATCAATATAATCAGTGTTTAAATTTATATTTTGCTTGAAAATATACTGATTTATAGTACATTTGTTTTATCACCCACCCCTAGTTGCCACATCTGTCCAACCCTTTGAAATATTTCATGGGGTGCCAATGCATACTTTAACTGTGGAGACTTGACTGGTCCAGATCCTTTTTTTTTTTTTTTTCAACTATTATTGTGTCTGCCTGAAAATGCAACCTTGCAAAAATGTCCTAACATTCCCAACTTCACTCCTCACCAGTATTGTTTGGCATCTTCAAGCTATCACCGCAGCGCTACTCAACAGATAAGATAATAATTACAGAGTAGCACAAAAGCTGCAAATACGCCATGAGGCTTTGAAGGGAAAATTGCGACATCACTCCACACAGGTGGAATTTTACGACTTTATCAAACCGTTGTTCAGTATGACGTCAATTACCGCTTAAGGTGGAATAATGGTTGTGTCATGCAAGGAACAACTTGGTAACATGCCAGATCAAAGACTGCAGAAAGCTCTCAGGGACAACATGTTTGAATATGATAGAGCCATTTTCTATACGTCCCAACCCTCCCCCCCTCGGCGCTTTAAAATTCACAACAATTGTAACCCAGTCTTAAATAGGGGTTAGAGCCTGGGTCGTAAATGTGGGATAGATAACAGGGGCTCTGAAAATGTCATCCTTGTAATACTAACGGGAGCTCGGTATGAATCAAAAGTAAGACATTCAAGTCAAAGCCTGAACAAGTACTACTCTCAGAGAAAAGGTTATTTATAGACCGTCATTTAATTTGACACTCGTTTCAATGTAATGGCATGGGCAGGTTTGCTGAGTGAAGATGGAAAATGGGCTCAAATAGCAGCGAGGGCCCGAGGCGTAAATGGGCTTTCATCACTAGCTCATTTTTCCATCCTGCTTTAAAATCAATAGGATGCCTTTGTTTTTACACGAGCAGTGCAGAGAGATGGCAGTCAATAACACAGACCATTAACAAATGTGGAACAAGCACATTGCAGTGTGTTTCTAGATCTTTGCTATGTCACAGTACCATAGTTGTTTGGCACAGTTCCAGTTAGCTTGTAGATTTACCCATTATTTGGGTTCACACTGATGTATCTCGACAAATATTTGATGGGTTGTCTTAACATTTTGTATAGACCTCCGTGGTCACCAGAGGATGAGGCCTGCTGAATTTGGTAATCCCTTTACTTTATTCCTCTAGCATGTTCATGAAGTTGCTACTTTTGTTTTTTAGTGAAATGTTTCAATTACATGGATTTGGTGCAAATATCCATGGTATCCAGAGCATGAATCTTAATAACTTTCGGAACCTCCTATATTTCATTAAGCACCACAAGCAAGTCAGAATATTCACTTATCCAGTGAAATATCCCAACATCTGCTTGATGGATAATTTTGATACAAATGTTCATGGTTAATGCACAATGTATTCTAATGACTTTGGTCATCGCCTGATTTTTTTCTGAGGCGCCACCATGAGTTTGATATTTGTGATTCTGAGAGAAATGTCTTAACAAATGTTTGATGGATTTCCATTACATGTCATACATACATTTATATTCTATTTTTTCTTATATTCTGTACTCTAGCGCCACCACCAGCAGGTCAAAATTTTAATTTGTTCAAGATTCTTTGTTTTATGACCATCTGCAAAACTGACATTCCTATCAGCCTCAGCTGTACTTTGCGTTTAATGCTAATAGCAAATGTTAGCATGCTAAAACACTAAGACCATGTTCAACTTTAGCCCCGTGTGAAATTAGGCTAGTTTAACGACACAGGGGTGCCAACACAGAGGGCCCCAGCAAACAAACACAGAGTCGTCCAAAAATAATTGAACCTGGCTTAGCTTTTGTCCAATCACAACATTATCCGGGAACGTGCTGTGATCAATAAGTGAAAGTGCACATTATAGATTACGTACATAAGTATGTTAGCTTCAATATGGCAGCATTTACCCGGCTATTATCATGATGAAATATAAAATAACCGCGGTGGTGATAACTTTCTAGAGTTGCAAATTCCAATTTCAAAGTATTATAAGCGAATGTGCAGAGTTTGGTGTCCGATAATAAGTCTTCAAACCCATGAAACTGTTACTCAGACTTGACCTCATGGATCTTTTTTCATGTCTCATCGTTACCTTGCCCAAATCTCATAGAGCTGCCAGACTGGCCATAGGATGTTGTTCAGTTAAAAGAGCTCTGTACAGTATTTTGAGCATTAATATAGCAGCAAACAACCATTTGCAATGTAAAGATATAGTGGAATATATTATGGTAATGGTGTCCTGAGCAGTGTTCGTGTGTAAGTTCCATGTGTGTATCCCACTGGCTAGCTAATCACTGCCACTCTGCACTGCTTTCATACCCCTGATATCTGGATGGCAGTGGTGAGGAAGCGTAGCGCTCACCCTCCAGTACCCCCAAGTTAACACTGATAGCTTTGTCAGCACTGTTGCCTTGCTATGTTAGCACTGTTAGCTGCTAGCTGCCAGCTCAGTCACCTCCATGCTGAGAGCCATGTGCAGACAACCTCTGAATATTGTATAGATCACCTTTAAAAACAACATGAGTTCAGGACTTAATTCTCATAGTATGTTGAATTAAATTAATAATCTGTTTGTATGAAGATAAGGGATCAATATTTGGCATGCATCATTTGATTTAATGCCGTCCTTGGTCTATGTCTGTATTTTTAGTCTATAAATGCTGGTCCAACAGCCCTGCAGTCGCGTCCTTATACAAGGTCAGACATGTGCACCTCTCATGGGCAAACAGGTGATTCTTCCACCCTCAGCTCTGCAAACATTTCCCAGCGGCTGTGTCACTGCATTACTTTGCACACAGCTCATAAAATGATGATTACACACTCTACCTTATCAGGCCTCAGTCGCGGTGATGTAATTTGAAGCTGTAACTGAAATGCAAACATACCAAGAGAAATACGCAAGGTGTGTTTGAGACAAGCGATGGCCTTACGGTGAGGCAGCTTCCTGTTATCAGAGATAGAGTGTAGTTTACTGCATGAGATGGGGCCATTAAAAACCCGACCTGTCTGCTGTGTTGTTAAGTCTGAGCTGACTCGACTGTTTGTATTGCTAACATGTAATAACTGCACTTTAGGGCTAAACACCAAACATTTAATGTCAGTGTTTGGTGTTCCCTCGCTGAACATGTGCTCTGTTGTCTGTGTAAACAGCAGCCTCAGCCCTCACACTCCACTTTGTGCAAACACGCCAAAGGTGAGGAGGAAATCCGATCTTGCATGATGTCATCGCAGCTTTGGTTAACTCCCAGCTTTATTTTAACAAGAATGCATGAGTGTGTGCTGAGCTGAGCTCCTTGAAATGAACACACTGTAAATCATGATAACATCCAGCTTCCTGCTCGCAAAATATGACTCTGGCATAATTTGGGGTTTTGGAGAAGAAGGAAAGTATGTGTTTGTTTGTGTCTCGACTGTTTACTCGGAAAAATATAATTGTTAGCATCTAAATAAAGGAGCATAGTTATATATCTTTTTGTTTGTTCTGGAAACAGGACACCAGAGTGAGGTATGTAAAACTAGAGTAAACAAATGAAAACACCATATACGCAGCGCTGGATGAAATTTGTCATGCAAAAGGTTTTCATTCTCGTTCCTTATTCATTCTACTAGCAATAATTCCACACTCCCAGTTGTTGTTAATCAGTATTAGGTAATTTTCCCTCAAGGTTTGGCCTCATTTCCCATTGTCTGTGGTTATCATTAAACCTTCAATAAAGTTTAATCAAATCTAAAAGTTAATCACACATACTAATCACATAAACAAGAACCTGGCATAATGAGCTGCTTCCTCGCATTCCAATGTTTATTAGTCATTTAATGACACTAATTCACAATACATTAATTCGAGAGGGCGATGTTCGTCTGACATGTTTGTCTCCAGATAGATTCTGTTGTCACCAACAATCTACACCCAATTTATCTGCAGTTACACCATCGCTGTGTCAAGAGGAAGAACTGTTAAAAAGCAACTAGTGTCTGCTGACTCAAACAATGCCGAGGATTGTGTGCGCCTGTGATGTGCTAATCTTTTTGACAGCTAAGTAAAGACTTAGGGTGACAGAGTCAACGTGCAGAAAGGTCAAAGGCTTGCCTCAGAAATATTTTTTCACAGCTCTTTCCTTCAAAGCTGGTGAGGGGGGGGAGGGGAGTATTGTCTCCCCGCAGAGTGGCGCGTTCATCAAACAGCAATTTTACACCACCGCCACAGTGGAAATTTAATTACGTTTGCCAGTTTGTGTACATGAGGCCACGTCATTGGGAGGGCAGGCTTTGAAAGGTGACCTTTTTGAGACCCTCTGTTCTCCAAGACAAAAAGTAACTCACCATGTAAAGGAGATGTCTGATTATGTCTGACTCTTTTCCATGACGGCGAAGAGTCCAAAAGGTGGATCAGGTAGTCAGGAGATGAATGATGTTGTTAAACCAAGCGTGTCTGCTGAGAGCTGTGTGTGTTCTCTGTGACAGTTTGATATGTCAGGGCAGGTTTGAGGGTGGCAAAATAATTTTAACACTTGTAAGAAAACAAATAAGAACTAGATGTTGTAGAAACACTCACTTTCCTTGTAATGTCATGTGAGGACATGCCTCTGTGAGACTTATGAGCTGCCAGTTTTTCATCTGGAATATTTAGAATAATAGTCTACAGCCAAGCTGGTTGTTCAGTAGGCCTGCACTAACGGCAGGCATGGCTAAATACTAATGCTAACATGGCAGCAAACTCACAGTGACAATGCTAACATGCAGATGTTTATTAGGTACAATGTTTACTATGTTCAACATTTTAGTTTAGCATGTTATCATTCTAAAGTTTGCTATTAACACAAAGTACAGCTGTGGTGAATGTCATTAGATTTGCAGGTATTTAAGAGGAAGGAGAGGCTATTCTTTAATTATTCCTGCAAGGGGAATGTTTTTTTTTTCAATCTGTTGATAACCTTAACTATATTCACACACATTCACAAACAAGTGAATACCACGAGATTTGGATTTGCCACCTGGGTTACACCTATATGCATTATGTACGTTTGAAGAGATGCTATAGCTAGGCAGCTTCACAGGATGGACCCCAATTAGTTTAGGGTTCTCTGCCTTGCTTAAGGCCACGTCATCAGTGCCGAGGAGGCAAACTGGCATTTTTCCACAGACCAGTCCCTACTCCGTATTTGGTCCATGCGAGTTCTTGAACTCGCAACCCTCTATTTCTCAAGCTAAGTACCCAAGGACTAAGCTTCTATTTGGTAAGCCAAAGTCTTGGACAAATTAGAAAATTGACCTGATTGTGGTGTTTTATGAAAAGTTACGGCATCAGCAAAGTGATTGCTATTCATCTGGAGGGGTACATGAATGTGTGTAACGACAGACAATCATGGCCGTCCAATTATGGTTGAGTTTTCTCAAAAAAGTGTAACTGTCGTGGTGGTGCTAGAGAAAACACTGGGTTGTCACCAAAGTCATTAAGCTTTACCCTCTAGGGACCATGAATGTCTCTACAACATGTGATGCCAATCTGGCAGGTAGATGTCGAGACAGTCTCGAAACCCACTGGCTGTCAGTCTGAGAACAATAAGACTCTGGGGGGAATAGCCAATATTTCAGGAAACCAGTGTAGCCAGCAGATATCTCCACCAAGACTTCCTCTTCCATGTGCCAGTCATTTCGGTCAATCTTTATAAACAGGTATTTGCATATGAATACAGATTTTTACTCTATAAATAAATCTCTAGACGATAGCCGATGTGTTCTGAGATTGCATTACGGCCAATGCGTCAAACTGTTACCTGCCGCTCAAACGTAATTGGTCAGACTTCAATACCAATATCTTGTCCTGTTGCCTACAGATAGTGCATACATTGCAGATACCTCTTTATAGAGGGAAATATAGAGTTTTTTCCATGGGACAAGTGAAAACTTTGACCTGCTAATGGCGTTATTTAGGAACAATCAAGGAATCCCCAAAGTCATAGTATTCTGGGCATCATGGACATCTGTATCCTTTTATGACAACCCATCCACTAGTTGTTTCACTAAAAACCAAAAATGTCAACCTGCTGGTGGCACAAGACAAAAAGTCAAGGGATCGCAAAAGTCATTAAGCTCCATGCTCCGTTAACCATGAAAGTTTGTTCAAAATTACATGGCGGTCCATCCAATAGTGGTTGAGATATTTCAGTCTGGGCCAAAGTGGTAGACTGACTGACCAACTGACTGACATTGACCCGTGCCACTAGCATGGCTACAAATTATAGTTGAATTACTGTCAGTTGTGGAGGAACAGGATCAGAATTTAGGGACTTTTTCTGTCAGGTCCATTCTTGTCAGTTTAAGACTGACGCACTCTTCCATCAGAAAAACTTGAGTCAAGGAAATGACATTTACTGCGAATGGGTATAGCCTACAGTTAGATTTGGTAGATCAAAGACTCTGGAAAGTGACAAGAATTGCATGCTTAGTACCAGTTCTTGGCCACATTTGTCAAAGAAATTCACTGTTTCAAGCCAGAACAAAACATACTTTGACACTGTCATGATTAAAAAAAATGTTTCCTCCTTTATTTGCCCTCTGATAATCAAAGCAATTGAGCAAAACCCCTTTCAGCAGTTGAACTAGGATGGTGGTATCCGGTTTGGCCTGTTTGCTGAGTCATAGATGGCCAACTAAAGGTTTCTGTTTGCTTAACTTCTTGATAGCCAGTGTGGAGCTAGCATGAGTCATGATGATACAAAGCTCTGAAATGTTTGAACGAGTGGAACAAAGTCATCTCACAGGCTGAATCTACAGCTGTGGTCAGATGCTTTAGTTATGGAGTTGACATTTTGCATGGAACAGGGCATGAAAAGTGTCTTTGTTATAACTCCTGTTTATGAGGTCCAGATAGAAGTCTTGTTCATGGCCAGATTCCATAAAAATGCACATAGAGGCCTGATTGACATCTTGATAACACGATCTCTAAAGCGATTTAGGTTTGGCGCCATTGACACTTTACACCATCTGCCCACATTCAAGCCAAGCGTGACGCGGTGGCAACATCTGATCTCACATCTAAAAGGCTTGTGCAGACAAGTCTTGTGTAAACCAACCAGCGTCTCCTGAACCTGGAGGGAGGCTGGGTAACCTTTAAACCCACCGGGACCATTAAAACAACAGGTGCTTGAGGCAAGCTCAGCTGTCGAGTGCTGGCGGTAGCAACCTTGCAGTTTAGCTAGCAGCAGCTGCGGCTAACTGTGTTGACCTCAGGGTGAAGAAGTCACCCAACAGTTGGCAATATACTTCTACTGTAAAAGAGTGTTACTCTTACAGCCCACTGAATCTGAACCGACCCCAGGCTTCATTAGAGAAAGGGCTTCAGAGGTCCTGCGTGACTCGTGTGATTAATTGGTAGCCCACATGTTTGCTGTAAAGCGACTTAAGAAATGAACTTCAAGTACAGGACTCCACACAAAGGGTGTGACAGGCTGTGAAGCAGCTGTGCTTGCCAGTGTACAGACAGATGGGATGCCATATTTTAATGGAGCGCTCCGGCTCTCTCTATCCAGGCTTTATTGAGTCTCAAGTGACAACAGAGAGTCTATTCAAGCAAGTCCACACGTGCTGTTCCATATCATCCCATATCTATAAATCTTTTTGCATTTAATTTCAACACGTTTGAGCTTCTGACTTTCAACCATTTGCCTCTCATTTAAATGTGACCTCCTGCAACAGTGAATTGCTTTTATCACCTGGCTGGAAAATGTATTCATGTGATGTATGGCAGATGTGATGTATATACTGTACAATAACCCAAGTGTTCAGTGAGGAGCAGTTAGATTGAGTAACAGCTAGCGCACTTGGAGAGCTGCCCTACGTTTCATGCTCGGCTATTATTCATTTAATAACATTATATTTTTATATTTAAGTTTATCGTCACTCTGCAGAGTTTTCTGGGTGGATTTATTTATGAAAATGCAAAGGCGATTGAATCCAAAGGTCACTTTTATTTAATTCAGTGTGAATAGATTCAATACTGTCACACTGACAGTGCTAGAGACACATATTTAAGGTGATAAGACAGAGAACAGACAACTCCCCCATAAACTAGACCACACAACACATGCCTAATGGCTTCAGAAACTACACACTCCATGACTTTGTTTTGGGTAAACAGTAAGGTTGATATGAGCTCAGGTCCTTTATATAATCATTTGACAAGTTAAACACTTCAGAAGAACCACTTATCCACTCCAACATAGATAGCAGGTCGTTTGCTTTTCTGTGCACATTAATTAATACTTAAAAAAAAAAAAATCCGAATACTGACATAATACCTTACATATCGGCTTTAGCAGCACTATATTTCAGTGAGTTGGTCACACACACACACACACACACACTCACGCACACACAGTTCCTCATCTTGTCAAATGTGCACTCAAAGCACGCTTCTTCGTTTAAGGATTTCACATCTTTCTGTGTATTTACAATATCAGACTTCTGGCCAGCAGCATTTCAAAATGCTCTATTGGCCACTTCTGCTAAAACAACAGTGACTTCATGATAAGTTGATTAACACCAGTTACAGTAGCATCAACCTTTTAGGAAAATCAGCATGATGAATTGCCAACAGCAGTGCAACATAAAAGACGAATAATGCTATTATCAGCTAATATAGCCATTAGCTAAATTCTGCTAATCTGTTAATTGCCTCACGGGTGTTTTCATGCTGTTTCATGCTCTGAATTTATTGGGAGGTCACCCCTATAAGTGGACCCCAGACTGTAAAGAACCTTGAAAAATAGGCCTCTCCTCTGTAGAAATATTCTGATATTGCTCTAGGGTTCTCTCTGTTGTAAAATACTTGTGTAAATAATGATCTTATAGTCCATTCATTTCAATACAGGAAACCGCAAAATACTTGAATCACTATGTTCAGTGAATACTTCAATCCAGAGCAATGGAATATAAGTCAGATGAGATAGCTAATGATGTGTTCACACAAAACACAAAGCAAAGTTTCACCTCACACTACTCCCTGAATATGGCTGCTGAAGTGTTTTTTGGGCTGTTTCACAAATGGCAAATTCGCCCTCAAGAGTTGTGCTAACATTTGTGCTACTAACTGGGGAAGGCAGCTAACGGCTAACTTGGTTCGTAGTTAAGTAAAACCAATAGTTGAACAATCACGAAACAACTCTAATTAGGCTACTTAGAGCATTAGCATGAGTAGTCCCACGGCTTCACTCACTTCAGCAGGATTTATACTTTCGAGTCAAATCAACTCCGTAACTACGGCGTAGGTCTGCGTTGACGTAGACACAGTACCTATGCCGTATCCTACGATGTGAATCTCCCCAGAAATGTAACTACACGTCACAGCGAGGCAGACCTCCTGTCTATTTTTGTAAGCTGAAACCATTTCCCTCAGTCGAAACGAAACTTTTATTTACTTTGCTTTCACAGATAAGAAACAATAAATGTGTGAATACAATGAAGCCTCCACAGAAGTAGCATTTTAAGTCTTGTGTGTGATTTATCCTGGCTTCATATGACTAGAGGAAATCTCCGCTTGTCAAGCCATAGGATTGTGCTAGTAATGTTAGCATGGTACATTTGTTTGGAAAGCGCATTTAGTATAAGACAGTTGTTTTGTTGGTGAACCTTGAGAGTTGTAATGGAGCCAAACTTTGTAACGTTACCATTGTTAAATGTTGCTGTTGTCCCTGGCTTCCCATGGGAAAAGTCCGCTAGCCACTAGGCTAATTTATACAATGTAAAATACCATAGGCTTCAGCTAAAAACATTAGCATGTTGTATTTGTGGGGGAAATGTGTCCAGATAAAGACAAGTGCTTTGTCTGTGAATGCTGCGAGTTATAGTGAAGCTGATTTGTGTACTTGTGTTTGAAATTGTCTCTATTAAGCCATGTTTAATGTGTGTTTTGAATCAACTAAACTTTACAGCACATCATAGAAAGTATAAATGCTTACAATGGCATAAGCTCTGCATAGAGCTGACACACAAGTATAAATCCCACTTTATCTTCAAGCTCTCTTCTGTCTCTGTAAGGTTCTGACATTGAGTGGTAGAGTGGGTGCCAACAGACGGCAACAATAAGTTTGTTCTCCATTTCATGTCAGGAAAATTTCAACAAGATCTCACCCCTAGTAGGCTTTTGCATCATTGCATCACACAAATTTCTTGTGTAAGTTTAAAAATTTCAGCTTGTGCAAATACCCAAATTTTGCATGTTCTCATCACGTCATTTGCGTTGCCCAGCACAAACTCCTGTCTATTCATGTTTCTGCATTAAGTTTGTATGTGATGTCGCTGCACGAAAAACTTGCTTAACATTTGGTGTGAACACATCATACTATCCTACTATTTACAACCTCTTGGAGATTCATGTAACAACAAATTAAAACTGTATGGCAAACTATAAATTCATACTTCATTTCTACTCTACATATTATTTTGAGAGCAATTGAGGTGACAGTGAAAAGCTCTTTTAGCTTTAGTTATCACGACATACATGAGTCTACTTACTGCAGACTTCCGTGCATCACAGTGTTCAAAGTTACATTGAGCAATAAACTTCTTCATGATTATCAGTAAATAGTTGTTCCTATTTCAGTGTGCATATTTTCACAGATGAACATCTGCTGACATTCACACAATCTTCCAGTTGCGAAATATTGCGGGTTCGACTTCTACTGCTAGACATGACATCACACCTGCGAGGTGTGTTGCTATTTTAAAGTTTGTCGTTATAGAAGTGGATTAACTTTGCGTGTGATAAGAAGTTTTGGAAAAGTAGTGAAGATAAATTTGTGCAATTGTGAGTCTATGAAAGCACAGTGAGCGTGACAGTTCCTTTGGTCCTCTTCAGGATGCCGACAGCTTCTTCATGAGTGACGCCCTCCAGGGTCTGCCCGTTAACCGCCATTATCTGGTCCCCTCGCTTCAGGCGTCCATCCTCTGCTGCTGCTCCCTGAACATGTGCAAATAGAGTTTCATTAACACCAGGCAATTTGTTAATTCTGCAAATGTTAAATGAAGAAATTTGCCAATTACCTTTCCAAAAACAGTTTTAACATAGATGGGCAAGTCTCCATGGGGGCTGCCATACCCTCCAACTATACTGAAACCCAGTCCGTCTGGTCCTCTTTCAAGATTTATAGTCTTATACTGAGGTGGGCTGATGGAAACATGGATACAGTTCAGAAAGACAGTTTGGTTGCACCTGCTATTACAACATAGCAAAATCGTCTTCCTGTGTAATAACTAGTTCATACCCAAGGTCATCCTGGAAGATGCAGCTGGGTGTCAGACTTGCAGCTGCCTGCTCCTGAGAGGGACCCGTCACGGTGGTGTCGCCGCCCGCTACCACCTACAGACGCATTAAAACATATACACACTTTATTTTTTTATTGACAGACTTGCAAGATAAAGACTGATAGCATAGTGGCAGTGCTGCATGAGAGAGTTTTATAGTACTTCAAAGTCTGCCGCTCGTAGCTTTCGACTGTTCTTTTCAGGTGGAAACTTTGTACGCAGATAAAGAATAAAGAACGTATTTAACTGGAGATTATCTAACTGTGTCTGTAGGTTTATCTAATTAGAGCAGAGAGGGTGAGAGAACAAGTGTGTGTGTGTGTGTGTGTGTGTGTGTGTGTGTGTGGTTTGAGACCTGCAGCTGTATTGTGCCTGTGGCGTTCTTGAGCAGAGTGACAGCCTGTGAGTGGGTCATGCCTTCAGCAGAGGTCCCACAGATACTGACAATGCGGTCCCCGATCTGGAAAAGTGAGAGTTTAGCACAATTTAAAAGGATGCATGAGAGGGGAAAAAAATAACTTGGCACATTCAGCAGTGAAGCTGTTTTTTCCATGTTTATGACACATCAGTGTTTGGGTTGGAAACAATGTTAACAACAATGGAAATATGACAAAACTTTGCTCTGTGACCTATTTTGTAGAATGAACACTCAAATGTTTTCTTATTCCCTAAAACTGGTATGAATATGTATCACAACAAGGGTACCGCTTTTTAGAACCGTGCAGAAGTGCTGTTATGTGATTTCTATGATTTCAGTGTTACTTGACAGAAGTCTCAGCATGATACCAGGATGTGGCTGATACTATTTGAAAATTTAATTCACCACGCCACACAAAAGCAAAACTATTCAGTTGAGTAATTTCATTATGTTGCGTTCTCATCTCTCACTCTGGCTGAAAAAAGATAAAGCAGCATGAATATACTATTCAAGATTTGCCCCTATTCATTTCAATGAGCTCTTATGTTGGCTCACTGATCTGAATGTAGGAGTGGGAGATTTATTATCTGTGTTTGCAATGGCTATTGTCCTCCTCCGGTCTGTGTCACACAGAGCTACAATTGTCAGTTTCTCTGTCATTTAACTGCGAAGGTCACTGCTTAAGGCTGTCGGCTCTTGACCTTTGGGAGCCACAAACTGAGTAAAGTGAGTGGGAATACGATCGCCGTACATAATTAAGATTCACATTAAATCCCACACAAGAATTACTGGCATGCAAATTCTTAGTTTTGTATTCTGCTGGTCGCTGAGTAAAGGTTACTGAGAGGGAGGTGTAAATCTGGTACCTTGAGCTTCTGGGTGTGAGCGGCCAGGCCGACAGGATTCATCATGGCGATAAAGATGGGGATATCACCCAAAGGGCTGCCCACACCCCCTGCTATACTGATCCCCAAAGAATCATTGGGACCTTTCGTGAACTCAACTGTTCTGGTGTCCTGCTGCTCCGGAGCTGTAAAGACGTGCAAAATTATACAATGCTTTGGCCACCAATTTTTTTTTTTGTGTGTGTGTGTGTTGTTATGAATTAATATCACTTACCATCAGGACTCCTACTTCGTTTTTCGGGATCACTGGGAAGGTTCCCAGAGTCCAAGCATGACTGAGAGGCCACCTTGGTGCTGCCTGATTCACTCATCTGAAACAAAGACATTCAGTGTCGGTTCTTCCTTTGTTTTGTTGATTTGTCAGTGTATTTTCAATGAGACATTAAAGGGATAGTTTGGATTTTTCAAAGTGGGGTTGTATGAGGTACTTATCCATATTCAGGGTATTACATACAGGAGATGTTGCTTGGCACGCCCCTAGTTTGAGAAAACGGCAGGAGTACTGACACGAAAGCTAAAGAATGCACTGCTGTAGAGAGAGGCAGAATCAAAACGCATTTTAGCCACCCAAAAAAATCAGTTACAGTTTAAGTGTATGCTATATTGAAAATATTTTCACTGCTTTACATTGCTGCAGACAGCCCTTACTGGCAGGGAAGCCATTAACAGCTTCAGTTCCCCATCAATGCTCTTGTCAAAGCCACCAAACTCCATTGAGAAAATGAGTAATTTTAGCTCCCTGAACACAGGAGCTGCTGGGCTACCACTGCCACGATCAGTTAGTTTGTACATGTTATTGTGTGACTTTGGTGAATCTGATCTGACAACTTTAAATGCCAAAGTCACAGAATAACACAAACAAACTCACCGATCGAGGCAGCAGTAGCCCAGCAGCTCCTGTGTTCAGTGATGTTAAATTACTAGTTTTCTCAATGGAGTCTGGCTTTGAGGAGAGCGACATAACAGCTTCAGTTCCCCGTCGGAAATCGTTGTCAGATGGCAAGGTGAAGAGCTGCAAATATTCTAAATATAGCATACACTTAAAGTGATATTGAATTTTATAGATGGCTAAAATACATTTTGTTGCTGACCCTCCTAAGCAGTACCTTAGCTTATGTGGTGGTACCTCTCCAAACTGGGGGCATGCCGACTGACATTTACTGCAGGTAATACACTGACTATGAGTAAGTACCTAATACAACCCCACTTCAAAAGATCTGATCTATCCCTTTAAATGTTATCTTTCAAAGATGTGAAATCACAGTACCTGACTACTTTGAGACAGCCTTCTTTCCGAGTGGAAGGGGCCTGCCTTAAACCTCCCTACTTCCATTTTTATAGGCCCCACGCAGCACTAAAACACAAGGTACGTTATTTTTAATATAGTCATCCAAGGCAGTTTAAAGCAGATGTGCCATTCACTAACTATGTCCTTCTGAGGGCCAGTGCGATAGATGTACCTTGAGTAGTGCAGCCACGGCCTCCTGTGTAGTCGACCTGACATCCTCACCATTGACTGACAGGATCTGGTCGCCCTGCATGAGTCGGCCATCAGTGTCAACCAAACCTCCTTTCACAATGTCGGACACAAACACTCCCGTGTCATTCCTGGTAGGACAGTTGAAAGAAATAACCGTGAAATAGCAGTTCACCTTGACTGTATCACACTGCTGACTTCTTTTGATTCAGCACTTTCACATTTTTCCAGTGGACCTCTGCACAAATGTGGCTTGTGCTCCTTGGGAAGCGGCAGACAAACAGCTGCTAAGATGGAATACTTAATAGCAAAGAGTGTGTTTACCCCCCAACGGTGCCCTCAAAAGATGTGTTTTCCATCTCGAATCCAGCGTATGCTTACTGTGAACATGTTGCAGTCAGACACAAAAGTGAGAAGCTTGGAAAACACTTCTTTTAATGACTTCACCTGACTCACACTTACTTCATGTCCTCTAAAAAGTGTATTGGCGAGAGTTCTAAGAATCATCCTTCACCAAAAAGATGCTAAGGAGATATGAAGCCTTTATGAGAGGCATGTGTTGAGGCTTGTTTGCTTGACTGACGGGTGTCTACACCTACCACAGCCAGCTATAGCGACTGCCACCTGCTTGTCCCTCCTCAGCCTCTCCAAGGCTTTCCCTCCTTTTGACCCAGTTTAGGTTTTGAGGCTCTATTATCTGCCAAAAAAGCAGTGAGTGGTAAACCCAAGCTTAAAAACATCCTTTCACGAACCATTTGGTATTGTCACAGGAAAATACAGCATGCCCTTGTTTGTCTAAAGCTAACAGTCCCAAAATCTGCGCTAGCTCTGAGCACTGACCTCTGGGAAATTAAGTTAACTGCAGAGACCTGTGTGTTTCCAAAAAGCACATCTCCGCTGTTGGCCTTGCATATCCGAAGTGCAAATCTCCACGTGGATAAAACTACCACGAGCAGAAGCTGTGAAGCAAGGCAACTTGATCATACAATCCCCAGTGCCAGAGACACTTGGCTGTCACAGCTCCTCACCACTAACTGCTAGCTTGCACTTTCCGTTTTAGCCCAGGATTTTAGGTTGTCTGTTATGTTGCTGCCTTTTCCATCCTCCTGAACTTTGCAGTTGTTTTTTCCACTTGTGCAGCAAAACCGCTCTGACAGAGGCAAAGATTTACAACTGCATTTAAAGTTGATCTACATACTGCTGTCCAAGCTGTTCAACCCATGACCCCAACTTTTACCCTGCAGCTGGCTCGGATGTTACTGAATTTTGTATTTTTCTTTTTTGTAATGCACAAACATTTGCACACTTGGACAAACCCAAACACTTATACACACATACAATCAGCAGTGCATATGCACGTGTGGTCTGCAGCCATTCCTGAGGGTTATCCCAGAGGTGAGATCAATCACCACTCTCTACACACCTGACTGTTAAAAACTGTCAGCATGTGGACCAGCAGACCTTGTCCCACATGAGTCTTAACCCATAAATGCTCCATCGAGAATAGAAGCCTGAGTTAAGTTTATGTAAGACGGGCTACAATTTGTCAGCCCACGTTCCTTGTAAGACTTGTAAATCTTCAGTCACGGGTCTAATGGGAACAAAAAGCAGCAACATTCCCAGATACAGCCAACAGTCACTGGCAACACACCGCAGTCATGATCACTACTAGTGCCGCTAGAAATGAGCCGCCCAGCCAGGCAAATAAACAATTATTCAACCATAAAATAAGATTTATAGACATCATTTTGTTGTGATTTTTCACAGTTAAGTGTGACAGTACAGAGTGTTTTTTTTCTATTGTGCTTATTTTATTTTTACTGATGCTAAAAAAATAAATAAATAAATAAAAAAAAAAAAGAAGAATTAGCTATGCCTGGTGCAAACCAGTCAAGTTGCAGTTACAGTTTGCATCCATGTCTGTGAAAACATGAATGCCTCGCATATATCTTCCCCCCGGCGGCACAGACGATCTCTAAAGGTGGAAACCCAAAATTAGTGTCACCAATTCAATCTGACCAAAGGTCTCCCCTCCTCTTCCAGAATTACGATGTTGAATAATGGCCAGAAAAGTGTTTTTTTCCGGAATATCATAATGTCCCAGTGAAGCTGACCTTTGACCTTTTTGATATAGAATGTCATCACTTAATTATTTTACACTATTAGTTATTTTGTGAAATTTTGTCATAATTAGTGTATGTTGACTGTTGAGTGTGAGTTATGGCCAAAAACATGTCATGTGAGGTCACAGTGACCTTGACCTTAGACCTTAAACCACCAAATTCTAATCAGCTCATCCTTGAGTCCAAGTGGACATTTGTGCCAAATTTAAAAAACAAAAACAAATTAAAAATCGTGAAGGTGTTTCTGAGATACTGTGTTTATGAGAATGAGTCGAAGAATCGATACAGCATAGTATCGCAACATTTTTGTGTGGCAATATTGTATCGTGCCAAGTATTGATTTTTTTAATTATATGAATTATTAATATTAAAATTCAAAGAAAACTTTAGTCAGCCTACTAGAAAAATATAATCAGTTGCTTTTTCAGTCCTACAGATACAGTTTTCTGTTGTAAAAAAAATGGCTTAAATGAGATAAACAGACTGAAGACTTTATTTTGTTAGGTAAAACGGAGTTTTCCTTTGGGGACATAATTCAGAGTTGAAAAAGGTAATAAATCACAATATATCGCACCATATTTTATCTCAATACTCAGCTCATCGCAACATATTTGCATCGTAATAATACGATACGATACGTAATAATCCCACCCCTAATATCTACAGGTTAACACCAAATATAATACTTTACTATTTTAATTACACCTAGTTGTGTTGAGGGCTCCATAAGCACAAGGCCCAAAAACAAATACAGGGTAGCAAGTCATGACTATACAGTTGGCGATTTATTATCTATTGGAAGATCTCAAAACTCTTTTTTTAAGCCTGCTGTGTTTTAAGTGTGAATAAGCTCTCTATCATCTAACTCTCTATATACTACACCCTGTCTAAATATACAAGCCTTTTAAAAATGATTACCTCTGATCCCGTGATCTGCATTAAAAAAAAAAGATCATACAGTTACTGTCAAACTGTGCTGACTCTCAGATTATTTGCTATTGATTATATTACCGATACCATTCTATATCTAGTTATTTATATCTGTAGTCCCACTTTTGGGGTTTATTTGCTCTAATGCCTGAGCTATTTATTTCTACTTGTACTATTAATTGTACATGAGGGTTTACCAAGCTTCCTAATATGCTACCTTTTTTTTGTGACCTCCAAAAGCAGCGTAATAATAAATTCCATGCTTAACATTATGCAGTACTACTAATAACAAATGTCTGTCACCTCCTCCCTACGATGCTCAGGCCTAGGCCCTGGCCAGGCTGCTTGTGAAGCTCCACAGTGAACGAGTCCCACAGATCTTCCTCCTTGTACTGCGTCTCGTCCCTGAAGACCGTCAGACGCACTCTCTGCGGTGTCTGCCGCAGCACATTGATGGCTTCGTCATGACTGGCTGCGCGCAGGTCGATGCCGTTCACCTGTGACGAGAGAGAAGGAGGTTAGTATACACTTTATCTGAGGTTCATTTTAAATGTATAAAAACAGAAATGTTTGGGCCAATTTCCATTTTAGGGCATTCTGCAAAACAGCAAAGCCCTTTCCTTCCGTCTCTGATATAAAATGAATGCAGCAGAGGGCTGTAAAAAGTGCTAACAGCCTAATTTAACGCTAAAGCAGAATTTTCCCCTACCCACTGAGATCACATTTCTTCTTTAGAAACCCAAACTGCTGAGCTATCTGAACACTGGATCATAATATAAAAATATTACAACACTAAAATCTAACTAGAGGGAAGCAGCCTTCCCACAAAAGTCTGTGAGACCCTTGAGTGGTCAGTTGATGTCGAAACTTCTTTTACCACATTAAAGTGGGGGAAATAGCCCATTAGCTTCTGCCATGGACATGCAAAGGATTTTTCCCATCGCAGCTAATAGCATTGCTGTGGACTGGGAAACCGCTCTTTTCACTTTTCCTCTCTGACCCTGTTTTCTAAACACAACGGCTTGGCTCGGGGACAGAAATGAATAGCAGAGGGCAATTAAGTCATAAGGGTGTGTGTATGTGTGCGTGCATGCATGTGTGCCTCTGATTCAGGTCTACTGATTTGAGCTACCATAACAAAACTCCTGGGCTCCACCCCTGCCCTCCCTCTGTGACAAAGTATGAGGTCAGATGGAGGGCAAATCCAAGTTGAGCTGGGATACTTAACTTACTCTCCACGTAATACGTACAGGGTTCATACTAGTTGGTGCTTTCCTCTCACTTTTTTTCTGGGAATCACTCACAAACAGCAATAAGTCTTTTGGTTTGAGTGTTTTGTTGCCAGATAATGATATAACTTTTATATATGTGAGACATATATCAACATATTTATCACACTGTTTGATACTCGACTGAACCTGGGAGCCAAAGCTTTGATGTTATGTCTCCTCAGGCAGCCACGTCTCAGTTATTGCAATGCGTTCAGCCTCTTTTTAATCTAGGTCATGCGAGATGCTCATTATACTGCACCGCACCTCTAGGATTTGGTCTCCTGCCCAAAGCCTGCCATCTTTCGAGGCTGCCCCTTCTTCATAAACTTCATGGATAATGATGGCCCCCTGGAGAGACGGAGAAAAAAGACAGTAAATAAGTCCAGAGCAGGAGGAGAAGGTGAACGGGAACTGACAGAGACGAAATGAGAGACGTGATGATTTATTTGGAGGAAATGAGAGGGAAACAGGACAGCAAATAGCGGAGGAAAAATACAGACTGTATTAAAGGAGAGAACAATTTAAAAAATTTTGCATTTGACAGCAGACTGACGTTATTTTGGATTCTCATTCTGTGAGTGTACGTTCCCTGACTTCCAGTGTGCTTTCTCTGCGCTCCAGTGTGAGTGTCATTTGGGGTTCAGAGGTTACATTCCTGGGCTGGATATTGTCTGCTGCGGCCGAGGCCAGACAAAGAGCTGCTCCCCCAAGCCTGACTGAGCAGACAGAATAGATGGGCCGAGGAGAGGACGGGAGGAGGAGGAAGGCTGTGACAACATCATTTCCTACATTCCTGAGCCGCCATGGCTATTTCCAACCTGGGTCGCACCACCACCAAAGATTCTCAGTGGGTGGCACGTTGGTTGGTAACTTTAAAGTACAGTCATGTAACTTTTTAAAGTTATTACAAGATTAAAGTATATTTCAGATTGTAAAAAGTGCAAATACTTATTTAATAACCTTATTTGTATCGTTAAATGAGTTATAGAAAAGTCAGATACAGCCTCATTAGCAGACTGTAGTCCATATTATTTTCAGTCCCTACCAGCAGGGTGTCACAGCCTCCCACGATGCTGAGCCCCAAGCCCGTGCGGCCCTTGGAGATGTCAATGGTGGTCTCACAGCCGGGGATGATGGGACAGGTCGCAGGGTCACAGGCCAGAGTGGAAGGGGTGGATGAGCGGCTTGGACCTAAAACAGAGGAAGCATAGAGTAAGCCGATTGATCCATTGTTTATCTTCCTGAATAAGAAGTAAAACGTCTTTAAATGGTCTTACCAGCAACTGCGTCCGGCTCTGGTTGACTCAGGGTAGCTGTGGCAGCAACAGGCATGCTAGGTAGGCTGGCAAGGGCGTCATCCGAGCAGTCCCCATCTTGGCTGGATGACTGGGGAAAGGAGAAGGAGGAGTGGGTCTCATTTGTAGAGAACGTTAGCTTCACTGGACCTTTGGCTTTTCTCAGTAGAGAATTGACCTAAAACACAGTAGGATTACTAATCAGACTCCAGCTTTACATCGTGACTAGTGTTGCTTTCTACGTAATTCTTACAAAGAAGAAAACTTAGGCAGATACTTGTCTTTATATGAGACATCATATGATGATTGCAGTGACACTGTACCTTTTTCACAGTGTAGCCGAGCACTGATTCACCATTCACAGCTAACAGTTTGTCCCCTGGTTTCATGCAGCACTCCTGCACACAGCAGATCACAGTTTTGTTAGCAACCAACTTTATAATTTACACAAACCATTAGCTGCAGTATATAATACAGTGCATACTTTGCCCGTGTGTCCTTTCACTTCAGATATACTCTGAATCTCAACTCCAGTCTCAGTGTTCCCCTCCACAAAGGAGATGCCAAGTCCTCCGTCCTCCTATTGAAGCAAGCGCATAGATGGGATTTAAATTGGTACCTTTTGGTACGGTGCATCCGAACATAGCATGCAGACTGACAGATATAGCTTTAACATGTGCTACTGTGTAATAAAAGAGCACCACCAGTTACCAAAAACCAGTATTACTGATGACAGTTGTTTCCAGAAAGATAATAAGCCCCAGCTTCACCTTAGATCCATCACACCTCTGATCTTTTGTTCCTAGTGGGGTATTTTCTTAAAGGGTCAGTTCACTGGAATCACAAATGATCTCTTGTTGTATGTGGTGATGATGTTTTCAGTTTAACGGGTAAGGTTTTGAGATACAGAGGGAGCTGATCTGGAAGGCGAAGCTTTCGATTTACTGGTCCATCTACATCCCAACCCTCACCTATGGTCATGAGCTCCATCTACATCCCAACCCTCACCTATGGTCATGAGCTCTGGGTAGTGACCAAAAGAATGAGATACAAGCTGCCAAAATGAGTTTCCTCCATGGGGTGGCTGGACTCAGCCTTAGAGATAGGATAAGGGGCTCGGACATCGAGAGGGAGCTCAGAGTATAGCCGCTGCTCCTTCGTTGTCGAAAGGGGTCAGTTGAGGTGGTTCGGGCATCTGATCAGGATGTTTGGGGCACGGGCCACTGGTAGGAGGCCCCGGGGCAGACCCAGAACGCGCTGGAGTGATTACATATCTCATCTGACCTGGGAACGCCTTGGGGTCCCCCAGGAGGGGCTGGAAAGAGTTGCTAGAGAGAGGGATGTCTGGGGCGCTTTGCTTGGCCTGCTGACCCTGCGACCTGGCCTTGGATAAGCGGATGAAAATGGATGGATGGATGGTTTTGAGATATCCTTACAGTGAGATCTTTGTAATATGACGGAGCTGAAAGGTTGCTGTTATTGGTGGTCAAAGAATGACATTTAAAACAATCTCTCAAGAATCCGATCACTTTACTGTAGAGCAGTTTTTAGTAGGAACTTTTCACTGGTAGGGATATTTGTCAATGCTTGACACGTTAAAAGTTTGGCAGATAAACCTGAAAACATCTCCAGGCTATAAAATAGACACCACAAGGGGTAAAAATCTGTTCCTCTTTTTATTATTGGGTGAACTGAGCCTTTATGTCCCTTTGGAACTGCTCTTCTCCCATTCACGTGTTGAATTGTTTAAGCGCTGTTTTTATTTGACAATTTTCTGTCTCTTTTCTCTTCCCTGGCAGCTTGTCAGACTCGACTGCTCCTATGTGCTCCCTTTCTCTTTCTCTGTCATACTCCATTAACTTTTTTGTGTCTACCTTCCTCATTATGGCGTTGCTTCCAAGACTTCCTCTCTATTATTATCTTTATTTTGGTATTCGAAAGGAACAGGGTTGTCCTATGCATGTGTATTGGGTGGTCCAGTGTATCTCACCTTCAGCTTTATGCTGTGATGCACATATTTTGACGTTTCGGCGTCGCCGTTAGCAGCAGTTGTTTCTATCTGTGAGGAAACAGTAGTAATAGTTGGTACAATATGAAGTAAACAAACTTGTGTTCGTGTCTGTTGGTTAGTAGGAGTACAGTGCCGAGTGTGATTGTGGTTTCTGGTTGTCTTGGGAGTTGCACACAGGCATGGGAGGTTGGGAACTCCAGGACCACACAAAAAGACTTTTAGGAGCAAACATACATGTAAACAATTCAGTAGCATGACACAGTGTAAAAACCTAATTACACAAGGGTAGAGTCAAAGTACTAATAATGGTTTGGGTGTGAGTTTTAATAGCTTGTTATTGAGCTGGAATGTCACTCCCCAAAAAGTTTTTCTGGCGTAGCGTTTGTGCATGTGTGCGACTCGTGTTACGTGTGTGGCCACGAGCGCAGACGTACCTCAGCGTGGGGCTCCACTGTGTCTCCCTCGGGTTCTCTCACAGGTCCCACAGCCATCTGGTTCAGCGCCTCCGTGTTCCTGTTCCAAAGAGTCATAACTCACGTAAATCGTCGCTCCTCTGCTTCGTGACAGCGGAGCCATGATTTACGTGGGCTGATCACAGTGTCTCTTTCAGGGGGGAGGGGTCAGGAAAGGGATGTGAGTTAAGTAGAAGGTTAAGTAGTGTGATCTTGGCAAGGGCTGTTTGAGGAAGGGTCAAGGGTCAAATGTGTCTGACTTGGTCTTCTGTGCCAATATTCCAGCTGCTATGTCACAATTCCATACTGCATACTGAGCTCAATAGCATTTACACGCCATACTAATCTTGATAGGATAGGGGAGACAGGGTTGGTTGTCACATTTATCACGTCTCCTTCCCAAGAGGGTGCTACTACAAACTGTTGGTATTGAATTATTCAGAATTGGGGTCAGAGTTCACCTACAAAGTCATTTCAGGAGTAAGACACTTGACACTGAGGTGAGATGACTTTCAGTGTTTTTGTAAAAATGTAAATAGCCATCTTTTGTGTGTTTCTCTTCTAGGCTTTCACACAGTGGGTTTATAAAAAGACATTATAACCATAACTAAAAAGTAAAAAGAGAGAGCTACAGGTTAGTTTTTTCTCAGTAGGGCCACGACATGTGGTTGTTAGATTGGTCGTTAGCAGAGAATCCTAGCTGGGGATACTTTTCACATACTCTGGCAGTAATCACATGCATTGCTCTTTTTAATTGGCAAATCACATTCAGGGCACCCTACTTAAACTGCTCTGGCCTGCCTACTGTTGCTGCTTCCTCTGCAAGCTGTTTTGCAACCCGCCTCCACCCCAGCTCCTCCTCGTTGTGTCTGACTTATCAATATCATTTCTGCCTGTCACTGACGCTGCTCTGTTTTGTTTCTGGGGGGTCTTTGCTGCTGCTCTCCCTGCATTAGGCTTTCCATGTAGGCACATGGAAGGGCAGGGAGGCTTGCTCTCTCTGCCTTGGGCTTTCTGCATAGGCCTAGGAAAGGCAGAGAGGCCCCAGAACAGAGCCATACCGCCAAATATAATACGGCAAATGGAAAAAAGGTTTTCTTTGACTAAAGTGGTCCTAGGTGAGATAAGCTTGACATCAAAAAGGGAGTCTACTGAGGAAACAGTCTTTGAGGGATTCAAATGAGTGACAAAAGTAACAGCCAACCCTGTTCTCCCCTACTGTTTTTGTGTTTAGTGTATAAGAAGTAAGCATTTGCTGTTTTTTTTTTTTTTTAAAAAAAGTAATATTTATTTTTTAAATATATATTCTAGGTGTTTTGGGAGCTTTTTCACCACCGTCAATACTAGTTTTAATTATTTGCAGCTATTAGGAGCTTTTCCATTTCCTTTGTGCATTGCATTGTGGGAGAATAGTATACATTCTCAAAGTTTTGATGATTGATTGCCAATTTAGTGAGCCAATTTAGCAAGTGATTGAGGGCCACACAGGTAATCTCAGTTCCACATTAAACTGCAAAATTGTCCACTGAAATGAGAACTTTTACCAGCAGCACTAGGACTGATGAAACAGCATAATTGCCATGACACTTGCAAGGTGCCAGTGTTTGCCATACAACCACCAGCTTTTTGCAAGTTGTCATTCCTGTTTAGACAGATGCTTGTGCTTAGTGTACTGACTGTAAGTTTTCATAAGGACAGTGGATGATTACAATATAATGCATGCATTTGGTGTGATGTTTAGGGGCAGCGCAAAATGTTTCTGAGGGCTGTGGACCGCACTTGATGGTGTGCATACTGGCATACTTAACTGTCCACATCACATGGACAAAACCTGTTTAGAACTAGTATGTAGTGCAGATTTGGCGAACTCCTGTAGTCAAATGTTACCTTGATTTTGTGGTTTTAAAACCCCTTTTTACATACACTTTGACAAATGCATACAAAATTAATAAATGACTGAAAAAACTGTGGTTTCAGCTAATAAACATGCTTCTTCTTGTCTGATGTGCACGAGTCTGTTAGTAACCACTGAATATGGATGGCAGTACTTCACCTTCAAGTGCATCCCTCTGTTGAATTACAATGGCTCCCTCTATTGAATTTTGAATAACATTACACTAGACTTGAACTTTTTCAGGTCAGTTTTCATTATATGCAGTCCGGCAATGAAATGCAGTTGCTGTTGCCATGGAAATTTATTCATAGAGGCTTCAAAAGGAAGAAGAAGTGTTTTCATACCTGACAAAGATGATTTTGACTTTAGATGGAGAGCTCTTGATTATGGAGGATGCATTCTGGTGACTGTGGCCGTAAAGGACTTGCCCGTTGATCTGACAGGATACAAAAATATTAAATTAAACACACTTTTTCCCCCAAAAGAAATATGTCACAAAACACGACCAAAAACATAAAACAGTTAGGTTTAAATTCTATAACTTTAGGGAGTCACATATCCAGCTAACTTTGTTTATGAACCCACAAGAGTTTAGAGCCAAAATCAATACACATCTTACCTCCAGCAGCTCATCCCCCACCACCATACGTCCGTCCCTGTTGGCCGCCCCGTTGGGGTCTATTCCCACCACGAACACACTCATGCGAGAGCGGTCCCTGTTCCCCGCCAGGCTGAGGCCCAGTCCTGTCTTGCCTTTCTCCAGCTCAATCATGTGTAGGACACCCGGCAGGCTGCCATATCGCTGGATTATGTTCTCTGAAAGAGGCAGGAGAAGTCGTGGCAGACAGATGTAAGCTGACAATACTGCTGAATAGTGCCAAATACATCTTGAGCCTGGGCCTCCGTATCAGTTTGTGTCGTGTTGCTCAAATGAAGAAGGCAGGTGTTAGGACTGGGTGAGACAAAAAGTCTGTGAGTGGCACAAAAAGTAAAAGTTCCAAATGTCAGACAGCTGAGTTTCTATCTCTTTGTCTCAATCTTGTGCCCATTGTTATCCCTCCCCTTCTCACTCCAGCCCCATCTCTCTCTCTCCACCTCTCCTGTCTCTGGTGTGTTAGATAGCCCCTGTTCAGACCAATGGGCTCCTGTTGTTCTGGGCTCCCTGCCACTGTTGGACCATCAGTCCTGTACTAATCTCCACAACTCACCTCCCCGGGCCTACCCTCATCAATCTTATCCCCGCAGGATAGGAGCACTCTCTCACACACACACATTCACCACAGTCCCAGGTGTTTGGAGGCTGGAAGTCTGTCCTTTATGCTTGTTGCCTGAGTTGAATGCGACTGGCTGTGACCTGTTCTCCTTGAAGCTTCGACTTCATCCTACAGTTGACATTAAAGCATCTGCAGGATGTTAATAGCTTAATTGGGACATTGAGTCCTTCAAGTTTTGCTGAGGTACAACCACCTCAAGCATGTGAATCAGTACTCTTTTATTGCACTCTAGATTAATTTATAAGTAGTCAAAAAACAAAATGTACCTTGGAGGACCTCTAGTGGCAGTTAGGTGATAAAGCATGCCAAAGAATGTCAGAATATGCTTTCTTTCTCCATCAAGTGATTCTGTGTAAGTGAGTGTATGTCTCTATATTCACACCAATGATTCACACAAACCAGGATTTACTTAGGATAGGCCAGTGTTAAATAAAATAAACCAGTTACAAAAAAATTAACAAAACAGGCAATTGTATTGTTGTTCCTAACAGAATATATAATTATAACCCGAGAAAAAAGACAAACTGAACTCACTCCAGTTGTATCCAAACTCATCCTCCGCCTCCTCCTCCTCCTCCTCCTCCACCTCTTCCTCTGCCTCAGCAGGTCTGCCAGGAATCTCTGTCAGCGTGTCTGTATCAGTCTCTCCCACATGGGGCACCACTGGCAGGGGGAGGACAGCACTGGTGGGAGATGCCTTTGCCGCTTCACGCTTCACCGGCTGTCACGCCGCAGATGGAGTTGGAAAATAGTTTATTAGCGAAAGGTAAAGAGAAAGGAGAAGGTTTCATCTTTGCACTTCAGTCTGAATCAACTTGTATGAGGTTTACAGAGAGAAGAAGGCTCGTGAGCGCTGTTGAAGCCATATGCTTGGTTTGCATAACAGCTTCATCCATTGTGGCAGGATTTGTTAGTTTTAGGCTGAGAAATGATAATGTGATGTGGCTCCATAGATGCCACAGGCTCAAATCAGCATTAGTATAATCAGCCTACTAAAGCTACAGCCTTATAATATATAGTAAAATTATGCTTACTGAGTCAGAAATGCTACATTTAATTGCCATTTATTACTGCTGTGATACAGTGACTGTATATAAAGATGGATGCCACGTCACCTCCTACCACTGTGCAAAAATGAAGCCAAAATATCCTGGATACAGCTACTGCCATCTTGCGCTTGTGATGTCATTTGGAGCCAGAGTCTGCACCGTAGTGATGTCAGCGGTATCGAGTTCCCACCCATACACCCATCCAACCAATTGTGAACAGCGCCACTGATCACAAGCGCACCAATTGGCGTACAATCATGTCACTGAACCCCCTTTTTATAGCATCAAAAAACAAATTAAAACCAAAGTTATCAGAAAAAAATTACGTATATTAGCTTGACAACTACCTAACACGTCAGTAACATGGAAGGGGTGGGTTTTACGACCCATAGTGCAGCCAGCTACCAGGAGGCGTTTGAGATATTTGGCTCCACCTTTAGGGATCTGTCATGTTGTCCATCTTTATATACAGTCTATGCTGTAATTACTTATTAAATTAGTACTTCAAATCAAGTATTCACCCATGAGATGTGCACTTACCTGAAAACTAGATCAACACATCATACTTTTAATTATTTTAATTCTTGTTTAAAAGCAAAATCTGTGTACAAACAAGATATCACGCTGTGATCCATTAAAGTGAGTACCAATTTTAAAAGGAAATGGCTAAAATCAAAACACAGAAAGGACAAAACATTCTGATTTCACAAACTGCACAAGGAATTCAGATGGAGGAGATGTTAGGACGTGTTTGAGTGTATGCATGTACAGCATGTTGGAATATATTCAACACACAAAGTGCATTGTGGTACATCAACACATCTGTACAAGCATAGGCAGAAAGGGGAGAGTGGAAAGCACAACACAGAGACCCACAAACCTTAAACGGGGTAGGAGTGAAAGGGTTAGTTGGGGAGAGGCGGAGGAAAAGTCTACTGTGACTGTAACCCTCCTACAGAGAAGAGACAAAGGGCAACAACTTTAGAAGACAGCACATTTCTGACAGACACCTCTATCTATTGACAGGCATACGCCAGTGTTGCGTTTGACAACATATTGAGTTCACGATGAAAAGTTGAACACATCTACGTTTAGTATTTCAAACCTGGTCTCTAGTGCAGTGAGCATTACTTTCCTACAGTTGAATGTGGAGCAAACATATATAAAAAAGATAGGAGTTGTCAGTGGAGGGTAATTGCAAACACCAACCTTGTCCTTGCTGTCCCTTGTCATAGCTGCAGCTCTGTCCTCACTGGAGTCTGTTACTGATGACTGCAGTGTATGAGACAGACATGAAGGTAAATCACTCCACTCTACATCACACACTCACAATAAGGAATTTCAAATTAATTTGTGTCACGTATGGAGAGCAAATTTATAACATTCACTTCAATGTCATCATACAGTGCATGATACTATATCACATTGTAATTCCATTATTATTAATAAGTTCATACAAAGTTACGAGTGTCCTGCATGACTAAAATCAGGACCATATGCTGTATCATGAAAAACAATGTTTATAAATGCTACTACTGAAAAAAGCTCACATTTCTTAAATAAAGAAAAACTTATTTTCTTAAGCAAACTTGAAGCTTGGCAAAACCAGACTCAGAGCAACAGGAAAGCACACAAACACACTCAGCCACGCCAAAACATTGATGTGTTGAGTGAAAAAGCCAATCCAGCGCTACATGTCTATCCAAGCTTGACCATTTCTTCCCAATGATCGAGCATAAAAGGTTTTGCCAGAAAGTCTGGCATTTAAAAAAAAAAAAAAGAAAGAAAGATATTGCAGTTTACAGTTCTTCACATAATAGTATTTGTGTTGAGTGCCGACTGTCTTATCAACTTGTCTTCTTTACGTTGGCAGCGAGACACTCAGGACAATGTTTGAGGGATAATTGGGAGAAATTGGGCCCCTCAAAGCCGCGGACAGGAGGAAAATAAAATGCACTTATAGTAAAAGCCTCGACTGTGATTTAACTTCTTGTTTGGTGCGACAGAAGGACGCAGCAAAGCACAGAAGGAGAGATATAAATAAGGCAGCATATGTTAACAGATGAGGGAAAAGTATAGATTCAAAATAGTCACACACACAAGTAGGACATAAAGTTTAGGATAATAATTTTCATGTCTGACAGCAGAGGTTTACCATAAAGGGAAATAAAGGTCACGTTATATAACTTGGCTGCACAATATGAGGAAGATATGCAGTACATGATAATGTTGCATATTGCAATAACAGTATTACTTAAAATAAACAGATTTAAAGTGTACTAATTCTTCTGCTACTTTCAGTATACTGCTGAGATATAGCCAATAACTTGTTGAATTGAAATACAAGAATTACCGCCTTGCAGTTGTATGCCTTCGCAAACCAGTCAAGTTGCAGTTTCAGATCCATGTCTGTCCAGACTTGTATAAAGCCTTGACAGTTGACAACAGTTCAAATATGGATGTTGCTTCAAAGAAGCTACATATTCTAAAATATGGAATGTCTATACACGTAACATCTGTACCCAAGATAAGTGTAACCAATTCAGTGTCAGACCAAAAATCTCCCCTTCTGTTCCAGAGATATGATGTTGAAGAATGACGACAAAAGTGTGACTAAAGAACATTTGATGTTTGTTTGTTTGATGTTTGATTTGATGTTGGTGTTACTACAGAACATTTGATGTCACAGTGAAGTTGACCTTTGACATTTTGGATATAACGTCATAACTCAATCATTTTATTCTACTAGACATTTGTATCAAATTTATCAAATAATTAGCGAATGTCTTCTTGGGGAAAAAAAAAAGAAAAAAAAAAAAGTGTGAGGTCACAGTTACCGTGACCTTTGACCAACAAATTCAAACCACTTCATCGTCCAAGTGGAGGTTTGTGCCAAGTTTGAGGAAATCCCCTCAAGGTCCTCTTAAAGGGATAGTGAACCCAAAAATGAAAATTCAGCCACCTAATGGAAGCTTGCAGCGCCCCAGATTCAAACATCCAAAGACATATAATTGAAACCACAAAATATCTCCATACTGCTCGTCCGTAGTGATCCAGGTGTCCTGAAGCCCCTACATAAAAAATTGTTTGGAAAAACATTATTTGAATGGACGAGCAGTATGGAGATATTTTGTGGTTTCAATTATGTGTTTTTGGACGTTTGAACCTGGGGCGCCGTAAGCCTCCATTAGGTGGAGTTTTGTTGCTACCCCCTCTCCCCTTGGATCTCCGCAAGTGTTGTGAGGACTCTAAAACTTCACCTGAGCCTCCATCGGCATATGGGTGAGTAGATAATGGCTGAATTTTCATTTTTGGGTGCACTATCCCTTTAAGATATCCTATTCCTGAGCACTAGACAAATGCAAGGTCATAGTAACTTTGACCATCAAAATCTAAAGTCCAAATGGACGTTTGTGCCAAATTTGAGGAATTCCCTCATGGCCATCATGAGATATTGCCTTCACGAAAATGAGGCAGTTTAGGTCACAGTGACCTTGACCTTTGAATTTTTGGCCATCAAATTCAAATCAGTTCATCTTTGAGTTCAAGTGGACGTTTGTGCCAAACATGAGGAAATCCCCTCAAGGCCTTCTTAAGATATTGTGTTCACAAGAGTTAGACAGATGAAAGATCACAGTAACTTTGACCACCAAAATCCGATCAGTTCATCATTGAGTCCAAATGGACATTTATGCCAAATTTAAGGAATCCCCTAATGGCCATTTTGAGAGATTGCCTTCACGAAGAGGCAGTTGAATTCACAGTGACTTTGACCTTTGACTTTTGACCATCAAATTCTAATCAAGTCATCTTTGAGTGCCAAATTTGAAGAAGGGTTCCCTCAAGGCATTCTTGAGATATACTGAATAAATTGTGAACTGACCAAAAAAAGGCACAAATAAAAAAAGAATGACAGCTACAGTTTAAAGTGCATTTTGTTTCAATTAACCAAAAAAGATCCCTGAGTGCAATGTCATAGTCTTTTGCAGTGTGTTTATTGCGCAAATTGAAATCGCAATGACAGTATGATATATTGCGCAGCCCTTGTTTTAGTGCAACACATGGCTATCTTGACACTGAAATGCCCTAATGTGGTAAACCTGCATGCAGACTGATAATGAATAATTAAACCAAGACTCCACACAGACACACAAATGCTTTCTTTCATTCTTCACGCATGTCATGCAGCTCATTATTGACACAATTTCAAAAAGTCAAGGGGTCAAGTGAAGGACACACCCATACACAAGCAGGCAGACACAGGGTAGCTTTCTAACCTGAGGGAGGGCAGGTGCTAAGTAGGTTTGATTAGTGCAGCGAAGACTCAACTCACGCTGGCTATTTAGCTGCGGAAAGGGCAGGGGCGGCCTCTAAAAGCAACACACAGGACCAACAAGCTGACAACATGACAAATATTTAATGTGATGGCTGAGCCCTTCTGACAGAATGGAATCGGAGGCCATCCGGGAGAAAAAAAAGGAGGAGTGTGTGGAGGACAGAGGCACCTCAGGTTTTATTTAAATGAGTAACCATTAAAGCAAGCGGCTTCCTTGAGGACAGCCATTCCTCTACATCAAAAAAAAAATCAGAGCAAAGTCTCTTTCTCTGAAATACTTTAACAAAATGTTTCAAAGATTCCTCCAGGCTACCTTGAGATTATTCACTGCTTACAAGAGAAGGATTTGAAACTTAAAGGGAGCCAGCATGGATACGCTATTATACTCTCTAGGTGGACCCCAGTGGCTGCATTTAAAAGCAGCATTACTGACCTGCCTGCAGCAGTTAGAGGGATCATCCAATCAAAATAATATTTTTCAAACTATTCAGTCCATTTTTATGAATTTTCAGGGACGCTGCAGCTCAATACCATAGACTTTATTGAAAAGATGTCTTCTTCCTACATGTCATAGGTAGAAGCAGTCTTGAGCATGTTTTGACAGCCGTCTAGTCACACAGGTACGAATGATTTCCCTTTTTGCTTTTTTATTGTTTACTTGATGAGTTACTTTATAAAATATAGCTCTGAAATTTCAATAACCCCCATGGTGAAATTGCATTAGGAATCTTGTCTGCATGTGCACTGAATGACAGCAATACACACCTTCAGTACAGGAGGTGTCTAAAATACTTTCCACTGCCGGTGACAAAATTGATTTTACCATTTGCAAACCCTTTTGATTAAACACATCATTGTGGGTCATGTCATTGTTACATTTAGATTACTCTGATAGAAAATAGGATAGGATATCTGGATATTAAAATAAACTCCTGGTTCTTTTTCTCCCAGAAGGAACCTCCAACTCTAGTTCGTCTTTATTTTCCATCAATACATACATTATGTGTATATCAAAGTCAAAGATGCAGTGAAAATGAAAGACTCAGCTAACAGTGTGAGGGGCAGAAAGAAAGAGGAGGCAGGGAGAGATAATGCAGCAAAGATTAACTGTGATGGATAGCTGATGCAACAGAAATGAGAGAGACAAAAAGCAAGAGACAGATTACCTGACATGTGCGGTGTGGCATGCATGTGAAAGAGGTGGTGTGTTTCTCTACGGCAGGCGGTGGACCTGGGTTATATATTGACTCAGGCTGGGAAAGCAGTGCGGAGGAACATAGATGCAGGTATGAGGCAACTCATAATGTAGTAACAGTAGAAAGAAAATAAATACTAAACATAAGGTGTTGACCTCTTTGAAGGAATTTTCAATATTTTTTGAAATATAGTTAGATGAGATGCCACTCTCATGCCTGTATGCTAAATACAGTATGAAGCTACAGCCAGGGTATGGTAAGTTTATTTTTAGCATAACGGTGTTAGCCTGGCTCTGTCCACAAATAACAACCATAGACTGTATGGTGGGAAACTGCAGTGTTAATGTGTAAATTAAAAAACTTAACAGGTGCTGATAGGCCAATTATGCCTCCAGACTATATGCTTTAGCTTTTTACATATTTCTAGCCTTTGAGCTAACTGTCAGCAGGCTGTAATGTTAGCTTCATATCTAGCTAGCACACTGATATGATTGGGTATCAATCATCTCTCACATTAAACTTTCAACCAAAAAAGTGACTTAAAGGATAACTTCGGTATTTTTCAACCTGGGCCCTATTTCCCCATGTGTATGTGTGCGTACAGTATTGAGGGAGGCGGATGCAACCGGGAGCCGCGAAATGAGCTAAAACGGTAACGGGGGCAAATATGTCCCGTATAAATTTGCGCAATAAAAGTGCTTTTTTTCGCCACTGACCGGTTCAGATCACCAGTGCTATGAGTGCTATGAGTGGAGTCAGCTGTCAGTCAGTGTTGGAGCAGAGAGGGGGAGGGCTGCCCCGCTGGGTACTGTAAGTGAGTATGTGTGTATGAAGTGTGTGTTTTTTTCGCCACTGACCAGTTCAGATCGCCAGTTTTATCTCTGTAAATAGCATACTAACTTAGCCTTTCCCTTACCTCTGGGCTGTGTGATGTCACGAGCTTTGCACTGTGTCTGTAGCTATCTCTACTCGTGGGGCAGCCGTTTTCTTGAGGAAGGTGTTTCGGGATTGGATGTCCTCTCTTCTTCGGCTGGCAGTAGTCATCTTGGGAGAAGTGAGCACTGCAGACCCGATGGTCTGCAAGGCGCAGTGTCTGGACAGGAGTGTTAGCATCCATTTGTAGCACAACTAGCCACGACATCTCGCCGTCCGACAAAGGCAGGCTGTGAAAGCTGTACGGGGTGTTGCGCGACATCTTGTTCTTGTGTTCGGGAAAAAGGCCAGTTTATTTGAGCACTCCAAAAACTCCCATAACACTCCAGGGGGTAGCACGTAAAAGACTCCGTCCCAAACTCTGACTCTTCTAGCGTAACACACACTTCATACACACATACTCACTTACAGTACCAGGGTTCAAACTTAACTTTTTGGCTTACTAGCCAAGTGGCTAGTAAGCTTTAAAAATCTACTGGCCAAAAAAATGTTTTCTCTAGCCAAAAATCATAAATAGCATTTTGGTATATTTTCAATGTGTTATTACTATAATAAACTCGAGCAATTCTCAAAATACAATATTAGCATAATTTTGTATGGAATTAAGGAATGAGTCAGATTTGATTGTTTAAAATACTTTATTAAAACATACTTTGCTTAATAAGCTTTACATTAAATGTATCAACTCATTGTTATATACTGGCGCATCTCAATAAATCACAATATTGTGAAAAACTTTAATATTTTTGGTCAGTTATTTCTATGGCTGTACCCAAATATTCGGATATTCGAATATTCGTTTCTATGGGTAGGTATTCGTTATGAAAATTTGGTATTCGATATTCGTTTTTTTATTTACTTTTTTTTTATTATTATTATTTATTTTATTTTTTTTATCTAACTTGTAGCTGTTTTTTCGTTATCTTTTGAATTTAATATGAATTATGGAACCGTTTTTGTCAACGTTTGTTTCCCCCATTTTGTACAATAAATTATTGTTTAAAGTTTCAACAAGTTTCTTTTGGAGTATGTGACACAAGTGTGTTTTGAAAATGGCCGCGGATTGTCACCTGCTCAATGCATCAGTACCTTCGGATGCCATGACAGTAATAGCCAATAATGTCAAAATATCATTTACAGACCGATTTAACAGACGATCACTGCTGAACGACCCACAGGTCCATTTGCGGGTCCCGCGGGTTACGGGCTGACCCGCGCATCACTACTCAGCTCAGTCTATAAATGCTGTACACAACAGTAGACATTATATTCTATTCAGGCCGGCAGAACCAGCAGCGCATCGGCTCTACAGTGCACGGCACTGCTGATTAACCATTTCATTGCAGAGTGTCTGCCAGCAACCAATTACTTGCAGAGGCTTCCTACAACTTGTTTCAACGGTTCCGATTTAATCAGAAGACAAATTAAACAGGATGACTAGCCAATGTGAAAATCAAAAGAAAGCATAGAATAATGTACTGAAGGAGACTGTTGTGCCATCACATTTTTTTGTGGTTTGAGAGCAAAGATCCGGTCGCTGGAGTGCTTCGCAAGGAGTCTTTGAAACGAGCCGAACCTGGCGTAAAACCGGAGAGAGCAGGCAGCACGGCCACAGCACCCCCTTATCAGCCTTTCTAGGGCATGGAAATGGTGGACCGCGGATCTCCAACTGCACGCTCACGTTCTAGCTCCCACTTTGCGGCATGTTGTGGGCTTGAAGATCTGTTGTACGACACCGGCACGCAACCAATGACATCACGTAGCCTACACACAGCCAGGGGCGGGAGAAACAACAATAACAGTAGTTTGGCCCTGTTTTTTTTCACTCGCCAGAGTGGCTGGTTAGGTGACTTCATTTACTGGCCAAAGGGTTAAAATTAGTCGCCTCTGGCGACTGGCGACTGCTAATTTTGATCCCTGTACAGTACCCAGCAGGGCAGGCCTCCCCCTCTCTGCTCCAACACTGACTGACAGCTGACTCCACTCATTCACACTCACCACTGCCCCAGGGCCGCTACAATATGCTATCTTCAGAGATAGCACTGGCGATCTGAACTGGTCAGTGGCGAAAAAAAACACTTTTATACGGGACGCATTTGCCCCCGTTACCGTTTTAGCTCATTTCGCGCCTCAATACTGAACCAATTTTAGAACGAGTGGTACCCATGAATCACACGCACACATACACATGGGGAAATAGGGCCCAGGTTGAAAAATACCGAAGTTGTCCTTTAACATATTTCTCAAAATGTTGAACCGTTACTTAAAGAGTAAAAAATGCTATGCTCTTGTGCTGTTTTTACTCTACTGTGGTAGTTAAGCTAACATTATGCTCAACAGGTGTAGCTAACAATTTTCAAACCTGCATTACCTGATTATTTGGCCACTTGGGACAACAAAAAAGACTGTAAACACAACACTGACAAAAGTGACTTAACATATTTCCAAAAATGTTGAACTTTTGCTTAAAGGGTAAAAAATGCTATTCCCTTGTACTGCGTTTACTTTACTGCGGTAGCTAACGTTATGTTCAACTGGTGTAGCTAACGTTCTCTAAATCTGACTAATGATTTGGCCTTTTGTGACAGCGAAACAGGCTGTAAACACAACACTGACATATTATTATCTTTTTAGTTTCCTTTTTTTACATATTTCCAGCAGACACATAGCAACATTAGTATTCATTCCCTGGTCTTACTCTCTTTGTATCTCCGTTATTGGTCTTCAACAACACCTGAGGGAAATATCTGGCTGCTAAGTTAAGCTTATAGCTGCTGCATACCAACGTTACTGTTGTTGCTGACGTTGTCTGTCTGCTGTTTATTTGCTAGGCATTTAGCATAAATTGGGTTATAAGTTTTTTCACCAAAACCAGCTGCATGTTATGGCTGAAAACTATTTTATGAGAAGTACACCTTCTGTTGTTGTTAAAAAAAAAAAGATTGATTCTAGCTAGGGGTGAAAGAAAAAAGGGTTGGGCAATATATATCGCTATTATATTGATATTGTGATCGTAAGTTCACTTAAGTAAGTGTTTAAACATTTCGTAAAAGCACCAATATTCAATCCTACAAAATTGTATCGATACTGAGGTATTAGGTCTAAAATATATATTGCGCAGCCCTAGAAGAAAATATTTCTACACTTGAGTATCACGATATTGTGTTTTATTTACTACGATTCTCAAAAATACTCTCAATTTTTGCATGATTATTTACATGCAAAGATTTGTGTCAGCTAGCTCCTTAAATTAGATTTAAAAAAATTGCAACATATTGCCTTCCTAACAGTATCACAGTATATTGCAATATATTGATTGGTTACCCCTGTATCATGATATAGGGGAGAGCGATATGGCCCTAAAATAATCACAATATTTCAGGGTATTTTTGCGATAACGATGTGAAATGGTTCTACATGTCAACCTAACAGTTTGCAATGTATCGCCTTGCTTATAGTATCACAATATATCCCGATATATTAACCCCCGTAACGTGATATGTTTTGTATTGTCAGATTATCAACAAAACACAGCTTTAAGATGTTTTTTAGAGTTCCCATAGTTGAGTATGATTTTTCATTAACATCTTGCCCCTCTTCGCATCCTTCCTCTGCATGTGCTACAATACATTATGAGTTGCTACAAGGCTTAATGAGTTACCGGAAAGCATGTGGGAATATCTCATAGATGACAATGCAGGTGATTGACTATGAGAGATCTGACACTGTAGTCAAACCAGTTTCAGCCCCAGCAGGAGACTCCTTAGTCATGCTTTAAAAGCCTGAGGGCACTTTCAAACAACAAACGGTGTTGTTGATAAGGTGATTTTCAATGAGTGTAGCAGTTAGAGGTTAAAACTTGCTAATATATTTAATATGCCACACAGGGTTTGTTGTTGCTCTCATAAAAGATTTCAAAATGGCTTTCTTTGAACTATCAAAAGCAAACTGAGGTTGTAACAGAGGTTGTATATTGTGCATTTTAGTTTTTGAAAGTGCCCTAAATGGCCTGTGCATATGAACTTGTACGTGAGGTGAAAATGGAAAAAGAAATTGTGACCTTTAGATTATGAGGTAGTTACTAGCAATTGTTCAGATTCTATTATATGGACTTACCCGGGGCCTGTGGATAATACTCTGGACCAAGAAGGAGACAGGGTTGCCTGCCCTGCGTATGGCCTCCACTGCCTCCTCGTGACTAGCATCTCTTAGATCCACTCCATCCACCTGACAAACAAAGAATATATCAGGGAAAAGACTCTGTCAGGCTGTCAGGTACCCACAATCTCCACTCCAAATGTTTTTTTTAAGGATTTCAAACTCTCCTCAGGCTTTTTTGGTTTTCTCAAATGAATGCATCTGAATAAAATAACACAGGGTTAAGTAAATAGTTCAAAAAGAAGTCTTCAGATTTATTTAAATTTTCTTCTACATCCAAAAAACAACTTCAAGTTTATTGGGTCTGTGACCTGAAATGTTCTTTTACCTCTACGATTCTGTCTCCAGGCTTCAGGGTCCCGTTCTGTCCAGCCGGACTGTCCTCCAGGATGTGCTTGATAAAAATACCCCTCATCACCTCTCCGTTGCTCAGCCGGCTGCCCATCCCTCGGCCCCCGACGATACTGATACCCAGGGACTTGCCTGGCGCTCGGAAGAGCTCCACTCTGAGGAAGGTACCAATATCAGCATTTTTCACTTCAAAGCTGTGACTCTGGCACTGAGTTGATGCTGTAACTTTTATTGTACGCTGGGCAGAAAATAAGATTTTTTATCTCAGAAATGTACTTTTCCTAAGTTTCTTTGTGTCAGGACTTCAAGCTTGTGCCATCATTCTGCTATACAAGGTCTCCAAACCGTATCTGTCATGGACATGTTCGCAGAATTAAATTAGAAGCTTAGATGCAGTGTGTACTCACTTCCGAGGTTGGTTCCAGTTGCTGTACGAGGCACTTTCCTCTCCCTCTCCATCTTCCCGTTCAGGGAGGTTAGGAATGTCTCTAGATAGACAAAAGCGGAAGGAAAGGGTTTGATAAAATTAGAAAAAAACTCATTAATAATTATTAGGGGTTGATTAAAGCTCTAGGGAAAAAAAAAACGAACTATAGATGTTGTTATATAGCATGACTTAAAGGTACCCTGTGGAATGTTTGACCATTTAGCTTTGTTTGCGAGTAGGTCCCTGTTGTATTTATGTCATGTTATACCACTGATTGGCAGTTGGTGGCAGTAACACACAAAGAAGTGTAGCATGATCAAAAAACTGGCTTTGCAGTGGATTCTGAGGAGGAAAATTCATTCAACATATTTCTTGGACCTCACAATACTCACAATGTGTTCTGATTAGAAACGCCAAATGTAAACATAAGTGGTTTGTTTACAAGGAATCTCTACAAGGCACATTTTAAGTTTACCCATTTGTAAATGTAATTACATGACAAAAGTTACTGAGGACATACTTTGGATCTGGAACTGTGACCGGAGCTGTTTCAGAGAAGACATCATCTTTAGCCTGCTCTAGGCTGGCCTTGTACTCCTCCAGATACTCTGCTGGAACATATGTAATGCTGAACACACACAAACACACAAGCACAAACACACACACACACACACACACACACACACACACACACACACACACACACAAGTGAGTCAAACATTTCTTAAAGCAAACAGCTTGGCACCACCACCCCCCCATTTTTAGACACTCCATTTCCCTCCTTAGTGGCAATTATGCCCCCGTTCACTGTGAACTCACAGGGCAATTTAACCAAAAATAGAGAACTGGCATTCAAGTGCAAACAGGTACGAAAGCACTAAAACCCCTTTTCACTGCACAAAAGAGCTTCTTTTAAATCTGCCTATTTACATTCAGAAACTTGTTTTTCTCAAACTCCAGCAAATGTACCCGTAAGCAAAAGAGTAACACTCAACTGTCTATTTCTCAAATGCATTCTCCCTATCACTCGCCCAAGGTGAGATGCAATGAATTCTGTATAAGCCTTGACATCTGACTGTTCAAAACAGATGTTTACCTTCATAAATGTCTGAGCAAATCAGGTCCTCTATCACCTACTGTGTGATAAACGTGACAAATTTGAAGGGCGTAACCATCATTAATTCATGAGCAGGTTACTAATTCATGCTAAGAAATGAACCAAAAGCTAGCTGACCAAATCTGACACCCACTTAAAGTCCCGTTTCCAAACAATTCAGAGTTGAAGCTGATTCTGAAGGGCACATTAACACATTTAAGTGAAGCTGACAGATCTCCAACAGATGGGTTGATTTGGTTTTTAAACACGACGGCAGGCAGACAGAGAGGAAAATGAATCCGACTGAAATAATGAAATGGATGAGTCAATTCATGGACACAGCATGCAGTGAGAGACATGGCAGAGCTTCAAAACCGGTGGTTAATATAAAAACAGTTAAGAAGTGAGTTATAAATGGTACAAGAGAAAACATCCAGGTAATAACTGATGTTAGTCACAGAAATAAAAGAAAAGAAGTTAGGTGGCAAGTTAAGTAAGTGATGCAGTCAATCAAGATTTATCCTGACTATATTTGTTATTTAAAGTTTTGTGGCCACAGGTCAAATTTAAATAAATTATGGTTCATAAACAGTGCACTGTCACAACATAATTAAAATGTTAATCATCGAATCCGAATGATATTTACAACAGCACTTTCATCAATTATACTTTCTGCTGTCAGTGTTTTGACACTTCACTAAATGGAACCGACTGTCTAATTCTGTGTCTGGATAAAGCTCTTAAAACAGACTGCAGTGAAGCCCGACAGCAGATGGAGAGAACGAGAGGAAGGGAAACCAAAGATGGCAGCTTTTTGCCGAAACGCCACCGGCGTGGAAGTTAGTCATACTCACACATAAAATGGGCACAGATCGTCCTCAGGTGCACAAGCAGATCTAGAATGTGAAGAGTTTGGCTTTTTATGCACCGGAGCTAACAAAGTGCCAAGTTTAGTTCAGCAAGCAGAACTTGTGCAACACCACCTCTAATTTTCTTGTGGAATGGTAATGGCAGGAATAATAACGTCAATAACATAACACTATGAAAGAGAAATTCATTTATTTTGCTTTTAGAATTACAATGCAACTTAAACAAACCTCTTTAACATCACCCAGTTTATAGTAAGAGTAATGGGCATAATCAATTACACACATTAAATGCTTAAAACTAAATACTTGATGCAAGCATTAAATAAATCCACATGTATTATTTGTAAGGCTTGTATTTAAGCCGTCCTGATGTGATTGAGGTTGGACCTTGAGGTACACCCCTGTGTAGGAGAAATACAAAGCAGCTCTACTAGCTTCTAGAGTTAAACTGAAGAAACGCTGAATATCTCACCAGCATTAGTTTTTCAATAGCAAAGAACAATTTCACAAGACCTTGATACAAGACTTCATACAACCCGGTGCTTTTTCACTACAAACAGAATTTATTTTGCAGTACAGAGAATTGAAAACTCAAGCACGACCAGTAGGCAAAGAATGCTTGATAGGATTCTTGACTAATTTGTAATCGCTAATGCAAACTGGTATGTAGTGTAATCAACAATGCTGTATCCTTGCAAGGGTGTCAAACAACAGCACGTTAAGAGGAATGCATATTTAAATCACAATCTATCTATACTGTATTAGAAAGAAATCATTTTGGTATTGTTTTTAAAACTCCGTTTCATCTGCTACTTCTATTGAACAATTTTACAATACCTGTCTGTTTGCATTTCTGGCAAAATCATCTCCTTCCTTTGCAGATTTTCAACAATACGTGTAAACATGTGCACTTTGGTTACTGCTGTCTAATTGTATTGTCTTACCCCAGGTCTGGCCCAATGAGCGAGTGTCTTCTAAGCATGGCGCGAGCCTGAGCATTGGTCAGGTTGGCTGTGGGCTCTCCATTGATGGCCAGGATGAGATCGCCGACACCCAGACGTCCATCGCGGCTAATGGATCCACCATGGATTATACTGCGGATCAGCATTCCCAAACCATCTTTCTTGGCACTCACAGTCATCCCTTGGAGTATGAGAAACTGTTACACACTAAACTTGGATTTTGATCAGAAATTGATAACAAAAAGTAACATTTAAGAGCTATCGATGATAAATGAACCCCTCAAAAATCCTCAAAACATCAATGCCACAAAGAAACATTTCAGGACTAATTCCATTACAAATGCAGAGGTACTCTTAATGTAGTATAATTTTACTGATAATTTCCACTTAACCCCTTCTACTCCACAAGGATGCAGATGAGTTAACCTAAGGAATCCACTGGTACTAATCATGTCATGCTAGCTTATCGGGAAGGGGGCTAAATAACGCTCCAAAGTTAGGCAAAATTTTGACGAGGGGAAAACTGCCATGGCCATTTTCACAGGGGTCCCTTGACCTCTCACCTTACGATATCCATATGACAATGGGTTCTATGGGTACCCACAAGTCTTCCCTTTACAGACATGCCCATTTTATGCTACTGCAAATTTGGGCAAAACAATACAGTTTTTTGCATGCAGTACAAGTGTGGTATTTTCTCCAATTGTATCTGAAGATTTCTGCATACTGGGGTCCCTAAACAGTCTTGGAACTGCATAAATTGGGTATGACTGGAAAGCTGAGACTCTTTTGGATTCAATAAGCCAAATTTTATTCATGTTTGATGATGTCAGCCCCCATAGCAGCCATTTCTATGTGGTGAGAGCATTTTTTAGAGATGGACATCACAGTACAAAATGATGTATTGTGACCTCTGGGTTTATCAGAGCCTCAAGAAACTTTATAGCCACAAACTAGAGACCTTGGATTCAGGGGATGTATTGCTTTCATAAGTATATTGACGATGAGAGGGTTTGTTAGCAGTTCTTACAGAAATCTCCAAACGTCAAAAGTTTTTTGATAGCAAATGATAGAATGGATTCTTTAATGGTGTTCGTCAAGGTCTTGGAGTATTGATGTAGTATTTTGGAGGGACTGACTGAGCATATGAATGGTCCTCATATACTTCCATCATAATTTTCTAAGCCCTTATGCACTCTTATCTTTAAAAGTTTGAACAGGTGCCTGACCAAAACACAATGTTTATTACATATTTATGATTAGAAAAACTTAACACACAGTCCTGAGAAGCATCTTAAATTAAAGCTTTTAGATGAGGTATACCACTCCATGTGGCATATACTGTTGACCTGCTATCTCCCCCTAAAGATCCCCTGTCCTGCCAATGAAAGACACAAATGGGTCTATGGTAGAGAGGGGTGGAGTGGAAGAGGTTAAAAATAAATCTGATTCACAGTTGTGGTCTCAGTTCTGAAACAAGAAAACTTTCCCATATCCCAGCAAATTATCCTAGAAACTGTCACAGTATTCACAAATTTGTGTTTCAATACACTCTCAGTGGAGTAACTTCAGAGTGGCATAATATATTTGGAGACCAGTCTATCTAAAACTTTCAAACTTTATAGCACAGCACGCAGGGATTCTTTTGCAAAGATCATAAAAATAACATCACTGTGTTCTATGTAGGAGGGGATTTTGGTTTTGAAGTCTGTGTGGTATAAAGATTACAAATACAAAACCCAAATGTATTATAGAAATTTTGAATAGAACATGAAATAGAAACCTTCTAAGAGTACTAAAAAGCAAAATAAGGCACTGTTTTCAGTGGGGCAATGAGGATTATAAACAGTGCCTTCATAACACCTATTTGTTTTAGAAGCTAAAACGTAGTATTCTCTGAGCCAGTAGCAGCCCCATGGGTCGGTTTTGAAATGCAAATACCCTGTATAGCAATGAATTTACCCTTTCAGACTGGAAAGCAGCCAGAAATTGTCTCTATCATTTTGCCTTGGATCTGGCATTCATTAAAAAAAATAAAAAATGCCACCAACGTAAAAGGCCAATACGCCTTTCAGTCCCGCAACCTCATCTACACTACTGTGAATGAAAACAAAATAAATAAAAGAACAAATAAAAGAATGTGAAGAAATTAACACAAACCAAGGCTGGAGTTGCCCTTGACAACTGTGATAGTCCTTTCAAAATTGCTCCCCGAGGTCAGTCCTTCCTTGTCACCGTCTTCTGCTGATTCATTCACACCAGCCTCCTCATCCTTGAGGGTGAGAATTCAACACAGTTATTCATGAAAGTTAATGAAAATATTAGCTCAGATACCAAACAAAGCCAGGGTCTCTAGAGAAAAGGGAGGTGCAGCCAATTGGCCATGGAAATGAAATGAAAACAAATAGGCTTGAAACTTTGTGTGTCTAATGATTAAAAAGAGTTTCACGTCTAAAAGGTTATATGTTACCTGAAGAAATTGTTTTCAACAGAAGATCAAGGATGAATTTTTATTAGTTTTTAAAATGCACCTTGTCCTATCTGTGATATTCAAGGCACCCATGCTCATTCATTAGTCACACAAATTACTCTCTGCTCATCTTTTTTCTTTTTATCTACAAAATCCTCCAAATCTATGATTTACAATTAGATTTTGTTACCTTGATCAAAATCTTCATGTCTGCAATATCTCCAAAAGTCATGGGTGGCTCATTCTGATAGTGAAGAGACTCCACGGGTTCATCTGGGACAGACGATCTGGTCCCTATCTCAGCAAACGGGCTGTATGAGTTCAAGCCCTCCACTGCTTCTTCTGTGGCCGAGTGCTGTGCCAGGAACTGATCAGAGCTGCTCAGTATGGCATTAAAAGTCGGGACGTGACCTCTTAAACTCGGAGGAGTGAACGAGGCAGACTCCTCCGGGGGGAACGACCGAGTGTTGTCTGCAAGGCCGGACGGTGTTGCAAAACAGGGATGCTCATCCAACAAGTCCAGGCGAGCTGTCAGCTGGGGTAAAACAAAGCAGAGCAGCTGAATGAGCGTTCCACTCTGATAGGTAGACAATTGCCCAACAGGGGGAATTCATCTTGCTCAGTCGCCATCCTGCCCTCCTTGTAATGAGCCATAGAAAAGCCATCAGTGGCCAATAGAGAGCAGCAGAAATTACTGGTGATCTTGAGCTCGCTGTGCACAAAATGTAGTTTTATTGTAACAGCATTTAAGACTTTATTAGAACCAGACTGAGTGGTGATGAATCTCAGCCAGCTTTCCCCTTTGGGAGCCAGGAGAGAAGTATAAAAAAAAGTTAAAATATGCAAAGACATAATACAAGTGGGGCTCAAAAAGCAGACATGAGAAGCAGAGTAGAACAAGAAATAGGAGGTTTCATTTTAATAAGGTAGTGCTATAAATTTGGAGTGAACTGGGCTGTGACGACTACAGGTTTAAGTCTTCCTATACTGCAATTATGACAGTAAAAAGACATTCACAGGGAACAGTGTATTTTTGTGTGTTTTGAGAGAATAAGTAAGGAATTGCTGTACTGTAGTGGTATAATATTGGTATGTCTACAGTAAAATCACACCATTAAAGAGTATATGACATCATTATATGTATATGTAAATGATTTTATGGCATTATCAGAGAGAGGCTGACACAAATAGGAGACACTTTTGCAAATATCTAAGAGCAGGATCTTTAAACACTCCATTAGCATCTAAATTAATTACATTTGATATTAAGTTATTATCATTAAAACAATTCAAACGGGCGTACCCAAATAAAGCTCAAGAAGCCATGAAATCCGTGATTTTTTTAAACCACTTTGTAAATTAATCTATTCATAACAAGAAATGATATTATTATTAGTCTGGTTTGGTCTGTTAAAGTCATCTTTAAAAGGGCACAGTCTTCCTTAGCGTCGGGAGAGGTGACACCATAGTGCTTTCAAAAAAGGCCTTAAATATATTTTTCTCTGATCTTGAACAGAGCAACCAATGCATGAACACATGAATGATTCTCCTCAAAGCCAGACACCAGAAAAGCAACTGGCACGACTGTAATCTATCAACGCGCTCATGAGAGAAAGAGCTGTCACTGCTTTATTGACAGTGGCTCGGAGGCTGACTTTGTGGACTCACTCATTTGATCTTTAACACCCAGTTGACTTTTATAGGTATGGGCCAGACAGAAGAAAAACATTCATATTCCTCAAAAAAAAAAAAAAAAAAATCACCCCACTGTCAGCGAGCCTGAAAAAAGCGGGCCCACCATTTACTGTCACTGAAGTCGATTTGAGATTTATCAACAGACTTGTTGTCTCTCTCTGGAACTTTAGGGAAAAAGGAGTTCATGATCACAAGAAGACAGAGCTGTCTGACCTCATATAAACATTTGAAATCTGTTTTATGAAATCCCCCAGTACGATAAAATGCCTCACGTTGTCCTGCCACATGTCTGTCCCTTACGGCTGCTCTATTATAATATAAATGTCTAAGGAAAGCCCTACAAATAAGGTCAGCTGTGACCTTTGGGAAAACAGTTTGTAGGGCTCTTCTTTGTTTATTTGCCTTATAATTGAATTTCCATTTGGGGAGTTGCTGCTCTTGGGGCACCCAGTGCAAACAAAAACACCAACAAACTTAGTAATGTTGTTACTGCCTTAACAAAGACAAAACATTTCTCGTGACATTTTGGCTCTCGATAGCAAAAGACAAAGAATAATGACTACAAGCTGTAGAGCTCATTGTGACAAAGGGCAGTTGCTGTTGCAGTAACATTTAATGAAATACGGGAATAATTTCAAGTTGTGCTTTTGATTTCAGTTGTGGATCTTTACAAAAACAAAACAAACTGCTGCTTACCTTGGGCGTAGATGAGTGCAAGTAATCCAGGTCTGCGCTACAGCTGCTGCCATGAAGAGCAATCATGGATGCCTGGAAAGTGTCGTCCTCTATCCCAGAGTAAGTGTGATCTAACACCTTCTCATCAGACAGGTCTGCTTCGCTGGTGTCGATCTGTGATAGTGAATGAAAGTAGTGTAACCAACTGGGACACAAAACTGGACTTTATTGCTGATCAATTTGGTGAACTACTTATCTAACTACGATATAACAACATATATGTATCCCTTAATCCCTTAGTGGGTTCTACTTGTCAGAATGATGCTCACATAAGATAACTGTATGCATGATTAGGCAGAAGCAAATATCACATGTTAGTACAATTTGTTTTCCATTTTCCATGATGTTCTGATTGATTTTTCAGTTTTATTTTTCCCCCAAACGCTAACTAACCAATGCAGGCTCTGCTCGGTAAACGATGCCCTCAGCCAGTCCTTCTTCCTCTCCTTCTTCAACCAAAATATTGTTGAAGTCAAATGAATGGATGGTGGATGATGATGTAATCTCCTGCTCACCATATGGGTGTGGAGAGTGGGAATATCCACATATTCCCTAGGAAAGTGGAGAAATTCTTTCAGTGTCTCCAGCTTCATGTAATTTGATTTTAGACTTTTTTTTATTGTGACCAAATCGAGTACAAAAAAATCGTAGAGAGTAAAAAAACACGTTAGAAGTTATTATTTTCATACACTGATTATAGCATTAAATACTGATTTGGTGCACAAGTGTTCAGGCAGAGAAATTGCTCAAAATTGCACATTCAACATTTCATATGTATTCTTAAGTCTAGCTCTTGATATTGATTTTGTGTAGCAAGCAGACTAGACAGGTATCAGAAAGCCAAAAAGGCATACTGGAGGATTACACTTGTCAGACTCAATTTTGAGAGACAATACAACAGAATACCCCTCAGAAGTATATTCCACGTCCTGCAGGAGAGTTGGATAACTCCGCAGAGGCTTCCTACAGCTCTGTAATCCAGCTAACCTTGGCAGCCCACGGGTCTCACTGTGTAATCCAGCGGCAGATTCAATACAAGAGAAATGTAGCTCTAAAGCTGAAGGAATGCGAGCAGTTTTGCAGAGAGAAACATCCCATACAAAGAGTACAGGTGCCTGGAGCGATGAGCAGGCCGTTGGACGGACCCAATATTTTGACAGGTGCCCCGATGTGTTTAAATGTACAAGAGGGTCTGTGATCTTGGAAAGTTCAATAACATAATATATGAAACAAAGGGCGCAGAGCGTTTTAGGCCGGTTGCCTCCTCTGAATGAACAGTGGGTGGAATGCTAAACCGTGCAAGCCAACCTCCACTCTTTTTCCTGCATGAAAAATTCAAGCCCTCGTAAGCTGAGCCCTCATGACTGGATATAAAGACGACCTGACTCACAACCTGCAGTGATAAATCCCCAACATGCTGAACACATTTTACATTTGAAAATATCACAAAAACATGTACAAAACTCTTTTCTTTTTTTCCACACAACATATTCTCCCCTCAATTTGCAGACAGGTTTAAATCAAAGAAAAGAGAAAGAATACTTATTTTAATCCTTACAGGCAGTGGTTTGGCAACTCCTATCTGGACCTTTCCGAGGTTGGCTCCCTTCAGGGCCTGGACGGCATCCTCCAGGCTGGCGTTCTCCAGGTTGGTGGCGTTAACATACATGAGCCGGTCTCCTGGCAACAGTCTGCCATCCTGCTCGGCCACACCGTTGGGAACCAGAGATCGAATCACGATCACGGTCTTGGCCGGGTCCAGTGGGTCCTGTGGCGGAGTCAGTCAGTGAGGAGAGGTCACCAGGTGAGCTATGGCAGCCTTAAACTTAATTTAGTTAGCATTATACTTCTAGAATGTCCTTTTTTCTGTGGAGGCAATTAAATATAGATAGAAAACAATACTCCAACATATCAGAAACTATTGTTTTACCTGGGAGGCATCTTACTGCTCCATTAGGTTATTATAGAAACCATATAACATCTATAGAAATACAAACACGTGGGTGTAAAATAATGAAAATCAACATAAAAAAACTAACCCCAGGAAGATTTCCCACCTGGTAGTCCAGTATGCTGAATCCCAATCCCCCTTCTCCCTTTTCGAGCTCGATATTCTGGATCTCCAGCTCCCACATGGCCAAAGGAGATCCTATCGCCTCCTCTGTCACATTATCCTGTGTCGCTGCCGCTGTGTTCACCTCTGAGTCTTCAGCAACCAACACGCTGCTCAGGTCTATTTGTTTCTGCAGAGGAAAAGCCCAAAATCTCTATGAGGCAGCATGCCTTCCTCACTTTTACTCCCAACCCAAAGGCTGCTACCCTCTGGTTGTGTTCCTGGCTCAGGTTTCTGGCAGTAGATAAAAGGGAAATATCTTTGGGATGCTCGGGCCTTAGTACATTATCACAGATAAAGCTGGTGAGATGAAAACCCCCTTCCCCAAAGGGAAGCCGCTTTTGATGTCTCATATCTCGAGCAAATTTTGTTGGCTGCTGCTGCTGCTGAGGTATTACTAGAATTGGTCTTAATAAACTTTCAGCCTCCCCTGCTCACTGCTAAGTCTTAATCCATCATGGCTGACAATGTGGAAAGCCAATGGAGCGATTGACAGCTCGGGCTGAGCTAATAACGCTTGATGGGTTATAAAGGAGGGGGAGGACTTTAGGAGCAATGCTCTCCAATCATATTCCCTTGTTTATATGCAGAGGCGGGGGAAACATTTTTCATGATACATTACTGCGTGTCGAGGTGATGTAGGGAGTGTCCCACTCTACTTATATGCATCATCTGCTGCAATAGCCTGCGTGTTTTTAGCCTTGAGAGGGCAAAGCTTCAGTCACTTTCTAAAGGTTTTTTCTCTTAAACATAATGCTTGACGAAATCTGTGTCATGATGAGTCATCACAGTTGAAAAATTTGCATTTCAGAGATAACACATATGAGTAGAATTGCCAAAGCTCAGCAGTGCAAATGCAGTACCTTTAATTTAGACACTGTAGACAAAGTCTCAGATTCTGGCTGGACAGCATCCATGTCAGTCTGCAGGTGAGGGGCGGGCCTACAGCATGTCATGTATACGCAAAGTGGAAGCTCCTTCAAGATTCTGACTACTTCCTTGTGGGTTTCACCAATCAGGGATATACCATTGACCTAAGAAAGGAGAGGTTAGTAGAACAATAGCTAAAGTTTAAAGCAGCTTTAATTGATTTTTGAGACACTCAAGGGCAGCGGACAAAGTTTTACAAATGTGTTAGCCAACAGTTGCATACTTGCAAATCCAGCAGACACAGAGCAACATTTGCATTTATATGGAGTCACCTCTCTGGCCACCTGATATATTTAAGGGGACAGATTTTTTGAAGTGCCGTTGTATGAGGCACTTATACATAGTTAATGCATTACTCACAGTAGATGACCGTTTCTGACAGGGAACTTTATCTATGCTCTCCTCAAAGCCAGACTCCATTGACAAAAACAGTCATTTTACCTCGCAGAACACGGGAGTTACTTGTCTACAGCTGCTTTGATCGGTTCGTTTTCGTTTTTTGGTTGTTATTGTGTGACTTTGTTGTTTCAAAAGGTCAGTTTGATTCACCAAAGTCACACAATTACACAAACAAACTACCGATCAAGGCAGCGGCACATCAACAGCTCCCGTGTTCAACCAGATAAAATTACTGTGTTTGTCAATGGAGTCTGGTGGCTTTAAGGAGAGTGACGTAACAGCTTTAGTTACCTGTCTGAAAGGGCTCTGACAGCAAGTTAAAGCGATGAAAATATACTAAATATAGCACATAACTGATACAAATTTTTTATGTGGACCTTTTTTCGGGTGGCTAAAATACATGCTGCTGCAGTACACTGCTTAGCTTCTGTGGCGGTGCTCATGTCTGCGCTGACCCTCATCTACTTTAAGTAATGCATTGACTATGGAGTACCTCATACAACCCCACTTCAAAAAAATCTGACCTATCTCTTTAAGTCATTTAGCTCTGGTATGTGTATATGTAGTAACACAAACTAAATGTAGATTTTGAACCTTTCAAAGTATTAACAGCAAAAATGGCAAATGCCACATATAAAGGTTTATACTGTTGTTGATAAAAAGCTCTCTTTCATTTAAGGAACCACGCACCTCAAGCAGTTCATCTCCACTGAACAGCTTTCCACAGCGACCGACAGGTCCCTCAGGTAGAACAGAGCGGATGTAATGATGCCCACTGTTGGCTTCCAGACTGATACCCAGGCCACTGCTCTCACTGAACTTCTCCACCTGAGCTACCTGGGGTAAAAACACAAACATCACATCTCAGTTAGCAGGTGAAACATTTTGCTGTGATAAGGGATTATTATTTCACTTTAAGTGTATTAATGGCTCAATCATTATTGTAATGACTAAGGTCATTTTTCCCTTTAAGATACCAGTTTGGAGCTGTTAACCATTAGGAAGTAATTGCCCAGGAACCAAGTACTGGTGAGTATAATTCGATGCATGAGAGAAAGGAATTCACTTTGAAAAAGAAACTTACAACAACTTCATTAGTTGGACCCAGAATCTCTTGCCACTTCTTCATTAGTTCCTCCTCTTCAAAGGCTGTTAGCTTCATCCCTTGGAAAACACAATACAAAATTCTTGTATTAATATACAAAACAACATAAAAGGCAAATTTGTGATAAACTATTCACAGCCAGCAAGGCAGCATACATTCCTAACTATTTGCAGAGTATTTATCATGTCTTTGAGATCAGACCCGCAAAAAATAAAAATAAAAAAAATACAATTTTTATCAGCGCATACTAAAATATTTAAAAACTTCAGCACTGTCTGTGAAACTACCAACAACACCCGTCTCAGTATTTCCTCTCTGTGTGTTTTGCTCGTCAGTGTCTTCCTGACAACAATGACCCTTATCTGTCAGATGTGTGCCCAGTATCTCTGCTGGTGTACTTAAAGAAGAATCCCGGCCTCCTACCATGTTTGTCTTCTGTTAGCTGATCCGTGGCTGGGCTGACATCAGATCCTTCACTCTTTGTCTGCAGCGCCTTTTCATCTGCGGTGACTGTAAACACACAATGAAGAGTGAGACAGACAGAAGCAGGCAGCGGCACAGACGCATGACAGTACAGGTACACAGCCACTGGAAAAAAGTCATCTACTTTCCACAAAGAGCACACACACACACACACACACACACACACAAATACACAACAATGCAGAAATTACTTGAAATAGTTTCTTTTTACTTGATACTCTACTACTTCATTCTTCTGAAATAGTTTGAGCATTTCCTATCTCACGTCCTTATTGGTCCGAAAAAGGATATAAAAAACATGCTCTTGCTGATGTTATCTATCTATAATGACAGACTCTAAACATTCCAGGACTTCAAATATCTGTTTAATGACCCTGGTGCTTTTTTTTTTTTTTTTTTTTTTACAACTTAATGCTACTGTTTATGTCTTTGGAGTTCCACAGGGCACCGAAGTGGTCGCCCATGAAATTACTACCCATGCGCCCGAGCAAGACATAGTCTACATTGTACATCAGCACCTTTTAAGTGCTAACATAAAACTAATACTAGCCAGTTTGGTATGAGAAAAGGAGCTCAAGAACCTTAAGACTGTCCTGACAACAATTTAAGTGAGTAGTTAAATTTCTTTCGTTAATCCCAACAATTTAACAACCTATTACAACTTTGTACATCAAGCCCATGATCTCATGCCCTGTAGGTTAGCTTAAATATATTCTTACTTACCAAACTATTTTGTGTTTTTAATAAGAGAGTTCTAGGGATACAAACACATATAATACAGAGATGCAATAATTTAGTCCTCTTTATCATCTATAATACTCAAAAGCTCAAACCTCTGTAATTGATTTTTTTTTGTACTGACAGTGTTCACATCCGCCAAGAAAATCCTGGCCTCCTTTGTCTGTCAACTGATAGCTGCTAGTTTTTCTGCAGGTTTTTGGGCTAGAACTTTGTGTTGCCAGATCGAATCACTTTCAAGCTCCATCTATCACTATTGACAACTTATGCAAGTTGCTTTTCTTGCTTCTGTGCTAGCCTGGAGGTCCTGTCAACACAGCGGGGGACGAGGATCTTTCTGTTTACTCTCTGTCTGTTTCATAAGATGTTAACATTTCAAAATGCAAGAAGTTGTTTAAAAAACAAAACAAAAAAAAAAACAACATGAAGTATTTAGTGGGTACCGGCACACATATGCAGACCTCAGTTGTAACTCAGCTCTCAATGTCTTAAGTTATGTGGATGCCTGTCAAGTGTTGAGCATCATATGTTGATTTATTACTGGATATATTTCAGGGTCTAAACATGATGGAAAGCTCTGGGTTCTTTCTTTGCTGTTGAGTCAGACCAGCCAGTGCAAAATAATAACGAATGAGGGTGGCAGGACTTGACAGAAATTGTTTCACAAAGTGACTTTTCCCTTTTTTTAATGTTAGAAGAAATAGTTTAGTCCTCCTGGCCTCTGTCAGTTATTATTAATAATGAGTGCATTTCCCTCTCTTATTAGGAAAAGATGGCCAGTAACGTGGGCGTACTTGTTCTATTGCTGTTATTAGGAGGAGCCCTCTAACAGACAAAAAGTGATTCATTTTTTGGTATTAAGAACGGTGAAAAATGTTTTCACAAAATATTAACAAATAAATCCTCTCTGGTGTGATAACGACACCTGCTGCATATTCAGTAGCGGGCCACCTTTCTCATTAATGAATCAAAATGTTGACATCAATTTGGACTGCATTTGAGTAAAAGTGAAATCAGTGTTTTTCATAGAGACATCTCTGTTTCTGGATTTTAGCTATATTGATAAAAATGACTGAAATTTCCATTTGGAGTCACTTGTTACTGCATCATCCTGTCTAAGCTGCATTTACACATCAAATGACACCTTTTTTTGACAGGGCGATGAGTAACAAGGAATGTGTTTTCGTCTGTCCTCATTAAATTTCTCGCACTTCATCCCTCCTACCTGGAGCAGCCTCCTCAGCCTTCTTCCTCTCCAGCTCCAGCTCCATCATGACCATGGTTGTGGTGGGAATGGTGATGGAGGGGGGCAGGATGGTGACACTGGGGGCCACGGCGGGGGGGATCTCGTCAGGCCTGAAGCCCCTCCGGATCAGCTTAAGGTGGACTGTCTGGCCCGTGTGTCTGAGCACCTCCACTGCCTGCTGATTGGTGTATCCCTGGATGTTTACGCCATCGACCTGCAGAGGGCGATCATTTGTGAGCCCGTGGATTAAACAAGGGCCAGAACAGCTTGTGCTGACACTGTGAGTGTGCTGACTTGCCATCTATATTCTTGTTGATAGAGGTGAAATTGAAACAACATTAATCAAAGTGATCATAAACACCAGCAGGCATAGAAACAGATTGCTGCACATGGGTATTCCCATCTATTTTAGCTATTGGCTTTAATTATTTCCATCATTTAAGACAGGTAAATACTGCATAAGTTAAAGAATTCACAGTCAATTAAGTGTTTATTAAGTTCCTAAGTAGGGTCCCAAAGCACATTATCATTTACGCTTAGGAACAAAACTTAATCAAGCACATACACACCAGAACAAAACATGAGTTTGTGAGAACTTTGGAAATCACAGGGCAACATTAACTCATGTTTGAAATGATCCAAGAAATTACACACAGTTTAACTCCATTGTTAATGTCCTACAGTAATGCAAAAAAAATCTTAATTGCTCTGTGTGCCAATTCAAGACTCAAAACACTTTATGAACTATCAGTTAATTGTGAATTATTCATTATGCATCTCATAATTACCCTCCATTGACTAAATGTGATCACTATAATAGATTATATTAAACATTCACTGCATATTTTACCTCATGCCACTGAAGACAGAGGAAATAGTAATAGCTACAAAGAGCATAATTGGGGTACTTACAGCTATTATCTGGTCTCCGACATGAATACGGCCATCTTGATCTACGGCACTGTCTTTTGTTATGCTCTTAACAAAAATGCCAGAGGGCTCTGAGGAGTCAGAACAGGTACAAAAAAATTAAAGAGATGAGGAACATAGCCATGAATCATGACCTTAAATAAGACCCAAGGAGAAGAGCAAACAGATGTTTCACTTTGATGTCAAAAGGCACCATTAGTGAGCCTGTTTCAATATTACATAAGTCATAAACAATGATGTGATGAACCCAGCGTACTTATGCTAACCTTGAAAAATAAAGGATTTGAAGCCAAGGCCATTTAATATTCAATTCCATACGATGAATACAGCAGCTTAGAATGAAAGGCTGTCTGTCGTCTGTCCCAATATACTGTGCCTAACTGCTACATTTTAAAGGGAAATCAAAGTGAGAGGATTTTTTAAAGTTGAAATTATTTTGGACAGTTTGGGGGCAGTGGAAAAAGCTAAAAACACAGACACTACCTGCTATAAATTAATTGGAGCTAATATATGAGCAAACAGTCACATCCAGCAGACATGGAGCAACAATGACATTCTTTTGAAGCTGTGTGTGTCTGTTTAATGCAAGTGCCATCTACACCTGCCGTCGGTGATATTCTCTGCTAGCGTCTCCTAATTTTACTGTCCTGCTATCGTCCACTAAAACGATATCCAATCTGGCGTCCACCTGTCTGCCTGATTCAATCTGAACGCATTAGCTGTGTTTGCACTCTGTCTCTTTTGCTGCTAAATGCTCCAAGCTATCTTTGTCTGTCCACCAGAGCTTCGTCTGCTGAAAAGAGCTGCTACGGCTTGATAAAAGCAGAGTTCACTGGCCTAAAAAACAATACAATCAGCTAAAAGATGCTAAAACACTACCTGAGCTATCACTATGACCAGCCCCTTTCATATTATACATTTCATCGGTTGTTTACAGGCTAGAAAAATATGAGTCATCGCAGCTTTAATGTGTATTTGGTGAAGCACAGAGGTAGTAAAACATCAGTATGATAATTAAATTTAAATGGTCATCTATTCTTTAAAGGCAGTCTGACATTTCTCACCTGAATTTTTATCTCCAACATAGCCTGCAATAGTGATACCCAGCCCCTGTGGGTTTTTGGTAAGGCTCACATCAAATGCCTCATCCTCCTCTTCCTCGTAGCCCTGTGAAAAGATTAATGGGAATGACAAATAAACCAAATAAAAATAAAGGATGATTCACTTGACAACAGAAGAAAAGCAAGTCACGGCACGATGTCATCCAGCTGCACCACGCGGGCACCAAAATACTTTTTTTTTTGTACGTTAACAATGAGTGCTTTGAACCTGGTAGCCATAAAAACACTAATGTGTGCTATCAAAAGGATATGATGTCATTCGTATAGTGAGTCACTGAATTTCATTCATGTTTAAATGGAGTGTTGAGAATAGCCATGAAATTGCTGTTTTTAAGTGCGGTTTTTCGAGTAAGTAAAGCAATGTTTGCTCTCCAACGCGTGAGTCACAGGTGATGTAACATGTTATTTTCTTAAAATCCATTTATTCAGAGCTGTCAAGAGTACAAAAAGGATACAAGTGGAGATGAAAGACCTGAACTTTAAGTCCTTAGTGTTCTTGTTTTCAGCGTATACCTCTGTGTGTGTCGGATATGGTGATCAATCATCTGTTTGATCATTTGTTAACTTGAGAACATGCTGTACTACAGTGATCCTCCAAATAATGAAACCATTTGAGTGTGTCACATTTCCATATTGTAAGAGTTTGTATCAAATGCCTGCCATATTCTTGGTTCAGAGTCAAACAGCCCTTCTAACCTGTTCGTTGACAGTGGGGAGCACCACAGGCATGACGGCAGAGAGGGAGGGATTCTCGTCCACGGGACCCCGAGTAACCACCAGCTTCACCCTGTTGCCACACTGCCTGAGGACCTGCGCCACCTGCTCGCTGCCCATGCCGTGCAGGTCAGTGTCTCCTATTCTCAGGATGTGGTCTCCACTGCGCAGGCGGCCATCCTGAGGTAAAAAAAAAAAAAGTATTTTTCTGACTTAGATCATGTAGCTTCACTGGAAATCAAACCCATAATGACACTCTCAGTTCCAAACAAAAGATGAGAGTGACAGTTAATTATGTGCTTGCTTACAATTCTTATTATACCTAACTGACAACAGTCGTCTCTCTGGAACATTAAAAAAAATTGCCTTTAACACTGCATAAACAATGCGAAACTCTCTGAAAGCAAATTCCAAAAGAAAGTGGCGATGCATTTGTGCAATGACCTGATCAGCTATGCCTCCAGGAAGGATGGTTTTGACAATAACGCCGGTGGTCTTTCCTCCCACAATACCAAAGCCAAGACCAGTGCCATCGTTGACCAGCTCAATCGTCTCCACGTGCTGCCACTAAGCACAGTAAAAGAGAGGAAACAGTAAAGATAATGAATGTACTGTAGAAAGAGATTTATTTATCCAACCAAAAATGTCAGATCAGGCTTTGGCTGAAAAATGCAGATGGTGTTTTTTCCTGAGATATAGTGTTGTCTTGTCCAGTGTAAAAATAGAATAACTTTTAATCAGTAGTTTTAGCAAAGCTGCATTTTTTCTGATACGAAGCAAGTATTTATGTTCGCTGTGTGTCTTGTTGGATTGCAGGAGCTACTTCTCTGCTCAGTTGTGTCTCTGTGTATCTGTGTGATTATGTTCCATGTGTGCTACACTCAAAGCAAGCATGTGTATAGGTAGTCTCTTCATGCGGATCTTGTCAGTTTGTGCACCTATTCCACATTTCTTGCAAAGATCTGTTTGCACATTTCTTCTCAAACTAAACAAGTGGGCGTAAAATTGCAAGTTTCACTCGTGACATTAGTGTGAATATGTATCTGTACCGCGCTGGAGTTGGCTGACAGTGTACTGGCAGCAGAGGGCGTGCGGGACACCACCGGACTGGCCAGCTGAGGTATCGGACCTCTTGCCACCGTGAGCTGCACCCTCTCCGCAGCACTCTGCAGGATGGCTATAGCCTGCTGGTGGGTCACTGTGTTGTCCAGGGGCTGGCCATTGATGGCTAAGATCTGGTCAGCTTCTCTGAGCTTCCCGTCACTGTAGGGGAGAGGAGTATGCAGTGTCATGGTGAAAGAGCAGGACATAATGCGATAAAAGGTGTCAAAGCCTCTGAGATGTTCACTAATTCTGCCTCTGATCAGGTAATTACTCTCATCTGTTTCCTCATTTTCACAGAGAGTAAAAGAATATTTCACTGTCTACTCGCTGACAGTTTAACTTTGTCATTTGTTCTTACAGTTTTTCCAGTTTTTGTCAAATTTCTCTCAGACAGAAATGTGCAGGTAATAACTACACATTTAGTTATGTTCCTGTTTGAGTAACATTATTGCAAGCAAGTTCTGAGATGTTTTGAAGGCTTGAAAAGTAGTTTTAATTTTCAGAAAACATCAGAAAGCCACAGTCTGTGCAAAAATATTGACTTCAAACAAGTTGTAAAAACTTTCCTTTCTGGTAAAATGGCCAATTTGTAAGATGGAAATGGACTTCTCTAATTCCTTAATTCTATTTCAGTTTTATTTCATCATCCAAATATTGAAAAACTTTTGACTTTTAACTGTTGACTTTATGTGCTAAGATTCAAATCAGTCTTTGAATGATGGCATGTTGATTCTCACATACCAGTCAGCCACACTTCCCGGTTGAATTTCCTGTATGAAGATGCCGAGCTCTCCGCGGTTCTCGCTCTTCAGGCCCACCACGCTGAACCCCAGGCCTCCTGACGCTGGCTTCAGCAGGTCCACGTGCGTCACGAAGCGCCCCTGGGTCATACACACACGCATATGCAGTGTATACAATTTGGCCCCATACTGATTCAGCATAGCATCAAAGCTGCAGGCAGCCTTTAGAAGTCTATTTGAAGTGCCTCAAGAGTAAAGAACACAGCGTGCAGCCTGTAGATATCGTCTTTGACTATCTTTGAATATTTGATGTGAGTTAAGAAAGACCTATTCAAGGTAATCTAGCTGTTTATAGATGAGGTGTTGATTTTTGTGTGTGTATTAAAACATATAGGCCAATTAAATGGCTTTTCAGTTGTCTATACCTGCGCCATGGAGTGAATCACGTGTTCGAATTCTTCAGATGATGTCTTGCCATTGATGAGTGTAGAAGCTGATATTTCTGCGTAGGAAACATGACCGCCATTGGGCTTGACTGCTGCCACGTGATCGTCAAGGTCACTCGCACGTGACGCTGGGACACTCCCCTGGAAAAATAAAGACATAAACATGCAGTGAGTTACGTTGAAAACAACAGATGCTGCACTGACAGGTTATTCTGATTTGTATTTTCACCTAAACATAAATGTTATGCTGTGTGTTAGGTTTCCAGTCTGCAGCTACATAACAGCTTTGTGTTTCTGCAAAATGTTCCTGCAGAGAGCAGCAATTGCTGGCGATAATCCAATCAAAGATAATTAAAAGTTCAAAGGAAAAAAAACAAAACATCGTGACTCATTCCTACTGTGGAGGTAAACATTTAGCAAGTTTAATTTTAGACACCAAAACCCTGAAGTCTGAGTGTCTGAAACCACTGGGATGCCAGACAGTTTGTTATCCTACCATGATTAGCTGGATCTATGGCAGCCTAATCCTTCAGGGTATAATGGCTCTTAGCTGATGTTCCAGCAATGACTAGGCTCCAAATACAATATTTCTATCATGGTGGGGGAAAAGCATCACTGGCCATCTGGATGCCTTAATATGCTTGGGTTTTAATTACAGCAATGACTTTACTTGTGTGACAGATGAATTACATGAACGAGACAACTACATAAAACAGTGTTTTTCCAATTTCATTAGCCAAAGGGCATAATGTTTATGACCATCTGAAATGGATTCAAAAGGACGGACATAATACACAGCAATAATTTCATAAACACTCCATTTGGCATATGGCATTGCCAAGCTAAAGCTGTCCTTGTGAACTTGTGCATTTGCATTTTGAGAAGTTAACTGCACAACTTTCAGCTTTGGAAACGTGTACTGTAAATTATGGCTCGTTCAAATACAGTCCCAGATTAGTCCTGAGAAACAAAACTCCATTGGACAGGACACATTAGTGCTGCACACTGCAAACAAAAACCCTATGGGCCGGGCTAACTTAGCGTAGCATGCTGCTAAGTTGCTGTCCTCATGCATGAGCTTTGTTAGCTGGGGCCTGGCTAAGAGGATTAAAGTTCCAGTTTGGTTCTTGCACATTTAAGAAATTGTTTCTGCCCCACTTCACACAGCGGCCTCTTTCCCATTGGAGAGTGGGGCCTTGTCGCCATAGCGACATGGGCCGTGCATGGCCTAACTAGCAGAGCCAGAAGACGGACAGTGTGTGTTTATGTGTCTGGCTCTTGTCTCAAAACAAAACAGAAAACGCACCCTCTCTCCAAATTGGTTCTGCTTAAAGGGGGCCAAACAAGTGCAGTTGGGTTTGGGAGCTCTATAAAAACCTAACACTGACTTGTTGCAGTTTTTCAAACACATCTCTTTACCATTTTTACAATGTGGAATGGGTCCATTTCAAGATCTGAGGGGAATTTATGATGAATGGCTGCTTGATAAATTTTGCTTAGTAAAACAAACACACACATCAGCACACACACACACACACACACACAGTAGGAATGTACCTCTTTTGAAATAAGCTAAATCGCCAGCACACAAAAATGCCAGCAGGGCTTTTATAATCTAAATTCCACAAGGGGTAAAAAGCTCTAGCATCCCTGCCTCCCACTGCATAGCTCACATATTTTCGTCTCTATTTCTCAAACGCTTACCCTGGCCCCTTTCCACTGTGACTTAAGAGCTCTTTCCTTCCACTCAAATGTTCTATTCTCAATGGAGAGAATCAGCTTGAAAAAGAGTTCCTGACTTAGACCAACTATCTCTGCTCGTGTACCCATATTATATCTGGCTCATGTGAACCCTGACAGCAATTTGGCCATAGCAGCAACACTATTGGGGATGGGGATTTAAAATTGGTGGGGGTGTGAGCGAGCGAGCCAAAAACAGAATCAGTGAGGTCACCCAGGAAACAGAGAAGATAAAGGCAGTAGCAATTGTGGAGAATATGGGTATGGGAAATATTGTAGCCTTGCTGTGATACAGGTAATGCAGCACTTTCAGTTGTACCTCCCTCTGATCAATGGTGCTGTTATTATGTAACCACTGACATGTGACTTCAGATCAGTCTTAAAACAATACTTACAAGCCCATATGTACATCAAAAGCATTATAACATGCTGCAGTTGTTTTGCTTGCCCTTCTTAATGTGATTCCACAGTCGTGTTGATAATAGTATTAAAACCTGAAAAATATCCCTTCAAGGTACATTTCGAACAGATAAAAAATGTGGGATTAATTGGGAGTTAACTATGGACAATTATGCTATTAATCGCAATTGAATATGTTAATCGATTGACACGCCTACTTTTTTATAAAACTGGGCTGTCTATGCAGTAGAAAGACGCAAACACTTTTGAAATTGTTGCTAAATGGGTAGAGAAAACAGAGAAAAAGGGCTGTGGCTTTTGTTTTTGCCCAAGAGGTAGAAAACCTACAACTACCAGAATGCACAGCACCGTAGCAGACCAATAAACGCTCCTGCTGTTAGGTGACGTAATGTAAACTTGTCCGTTTAACACAATGTTGGCCAGCTGGTAACAAACGATCTTGTATTACAGTTAAAAAGTAAGCTAAAACATGTTTCTGAAAACATATGACGCAAGAAAAATTTGATCTCAATTTTTGCAGGAAACAGTATGGTGCCCGCTTCCTGTGCACTAAAATATGTTTCTAAAGAAGATTTAAGGTGAGAAATAGGTAACACGGTAACAGAATTTTGGTTTATATTTGATCAGCACTGCCTAGTTTTAACATTTGTTCAGAGATTCGTCTAAGTTTTGGGTGGTGGTGTCTCGATCCACTGCTATACTCTTTGTGTCCGTGGTGGCGGCATGTGTGGCAGGTGAAAATGTGGAAGTATATCCTATAGTTTGAGCAACAGCCCGAGAGCCGGCGAAACTCCTCTGAATGGCATGTTTTGCGTCACTCGATGGAGCTTTGCTGGGAAGGGAACAGGGAGATCTAGGCACTGGTTCAACAGAGGGGAGTTTACCACAGTTCATTTACACATACAACCCACATTGTAAATCGGCAAAGTACCCTCTCAAGGATGGGAACTCTTTGTGGCCACTACCAACAGCGACCAGTAACTCTTTCAGTGTACATATGGGCAAGCTAATATTGTTTAAAGATAAACCTGAAAAACTGCAAACCTATCCTTTAATATCAGAATGCATTGTAACTGACACATATACAGTATTGTGATTTTATCTTGCCTTCTAGGTCTGGGTAGGTTCATATCTAAACATCAAAATGTCACCAGAGCTAAGCCATGGGTGTTGGTGTTTGGTGTCTACATAGTCTGCAGGGTGCAAGCACTTCTCTACACAAACACAACAACTATGACTGTCACTTTATATTACCTCTGCCTGAGTCCCACCTCATCCAACATGATGATAATAAAAACAGATAAACTAGCTCTTATTTCTCATCAAACAGGACGACTTCTCTTTATATTAGTTATGTGTTAACACAAAGTGATGCTGCCATCTGGCATTTTGGCAGTTTATACTCATATACTTTTAATGCAGGCAGAACTCTAAATGGCCATAACCTTGTAACCTCTTAATGACCTTTCATGGGGCCATAGCACCCTGGGAACCCAGCACCACTTAGGTGAATTCAGCACTGCCATTCTAATTTAACATGTCCACAGTCTCACAGGCTCAGTAATGAGTACTGCATTGTTTACATGTCAATTAAAACTGAACAACTCTTAATAGGTGAAATAGTATTGTTTATTGTATTATCATGAATGCGTGGGCCTACAGGCTACGATGACAAAACCTGGATAAAGTCAGATAATGTGGCGTTTACCTGGTCTCTGATTTGCTGGACGGACTTCTGCAAGGCCAGGATCTGGTGGAAGAGGGGGCTCTGGAGCACTGATTTGAGCAGGCTGAGCTTCTCCTCAGTGGGCACCTCCCCCCGCTCCTTCAGTTTGGCCTGGAGACGCTCCACCGCCTGCAAGGCACGCTGTGTATCTGCAATCCGTCGCATATTTCAGTGACAGCGCCGGCCCGAGTGAAGGAGTGGATGCAGGGAGAAGCAGGCGTGGGAGAGATAGAGGTAGAGAGAGGTGATGAGGACAGAGGCTTTATCAGTGCATGGGCAGAGATAGCGAGACGGGGAAGGGTGTTTGGACATGACCTCATTTTTTCATTTAAATATCCTTATTTAGTTTTGCTTTATGCCACATACTTTTCCAAATATATATATAGTATTTCGTACCTTATTTAACTTATTTCTTTGTTTACAATTATATGTAAATAAGCATAGAGGAGGGATGGAGAGAGCCACACATCTCAACCTGTAGGCTTAGGTACAGCTGGTGCTCGACAGACCTTACTATATTGAAATCACGTAGCATTGGGTTTTGCACCACAGGGGGGAAAAAAAAAATTGCACTGTTTGTCTTCAGAATAGCAATGTTTCCTTTTTTTGCCTTTAGGGTCAATGGTGGGTTGCACAGGAGCATTGAATGGGTATCAGGAGGAATAGATAAAAGAAGCAGACCCTCCACAGTTTGCTTGCTGGACCCTGCATAAGCCCCACAATCGAGCAACTCCAGAGTGGCTTGTTAGTGAGGATGGGCCAGCCCCACGTCATCTGGACAAAAATGAAGCAATTTCCAAAGCTCACCAACTGTGACTAACACCTAATAGGGCGTGCACAAGGTCCAAAGCACTTTTTGCACTTAGAAGCTTTGTTGTTTGAGCAAAGGTTGTAAACAAGCAAATAACACTGAGGCCTCAGCAGGTTTTTCTTTTTTTTTTTTTGGTTTGCCACTGGTCCTTTGCAGGTACCTATCATTTTCATTGCCCCCGCCTCAGTGAGCATAATGAGGAGTCCTACCAAAATGTGGCATGCATGTGTGTGGTACTCTTTTTGCATTAGAGTGTATTCCAGACAGGCTGGTCCTGGAGCAGAGCATAAGGATGACACTATTAAAATTGTCGAAATTGGAGTCTGAGTTTGATTCACTAAAAATATATCACATTTTAAATTGAATTCCTTACTTCCAAATACAGTTTCTTTAAGTATGAGGTAAAATTGAAATTATTTAATCCTCAATTCTCGCACTACCAAAAACTGGCGTGTAATACACCATTTCCCCAACCTGCACATTACAGTTGGTAGCTCATAAGTACACGGTCAACACGCCAGTCTTGAGAGTGACCACAGATTGCAGCTTTAAAGAAAGAAGCTGGCAGCACCAATTTGGCTCCATGCGTGACAGTTGGACAAATAAATCTCTATGGGGACAAACAAACAATCAAGTATATGGCAACATTATCAGATATGGCAACATTGGCAGTCCACAAGCCTTGAATTGAATCCAGTGCCTCTTACACTGGTTGAGAGAAACTCCCAGTACGAGCCAAATACGGATGCGGAGCCAGCAAAGACGGACACCCAACTGACTAGACCGAACCCCTCTGCAAAAAATGCTCATTTTAGATATGGAGATTAAAAATAACACAGTGAGCGTGCGAAGGCAATATTTCATGTTTTGTCTTGTTTATTATGATGGTTTTGAATCTTAATTAAACTGAGTATTGGCGACACTAAAGCGCAGCCTGTTTAATCAGAGATAGAGGAAGGAGAGAAGAACATTTGATAAAAACAGGATACACAGTCATAAACTGCTTTCTTCACAACCATCATTTATTTATCATATATTTTCAATCATCCTAAATAACACACTGACTCAGTCTTTTGTAACTGGCTGCCATTAAACAATAAAAAACATTACTTACCCATTGTTTCTATCATTTTTAGAACTCCAGGTAAATGTGATTTCTCCCCATTAACAGCAATTTCAAACTCTTCCCCTTTTCCAAGGCCTGCAAAGAACAACATAATGTGTTACGTCTTTTCCTTAACAGTCAGAGAACTGAATATCAGGGCACAAATTCACTCTTCTTTTTTGAACTTCCACAACACGCTTGATACAAACAGGAAGTAAGAGCTGGAACGGCTCATTCTCCTCTGCACCCAACTTCTTAAAACCTCTCTATTCGAAAGGTCAACATGAAAGGGAAAATGGATTTATTTCCGTTCCGTCAGGGCCATATTTATCTCTTAAGAATGCTTCACCATAACATCACAGAGTAACCATTGTGCAGAAGAACTGTGGGCTATTTACTGAGTCCCCAGCGCGATGGTGCAGTGCGTCTGTTTGAGCACACATCGACTGTAGGTTGTTAGTTCCCTTATATTTAACTAATGCTCTTATTGATGGATTAACATTTTGTAATTTACATTCCTGGGACTTCATTCAGTGCACTTTTGCAGAAGTTTTGTAATATGCACCGCACGTCTGCAGCCAGCATTGAATATGATTATCCATTTTACTCCTATCAGATAAATATAGCCATACTTCTTCCTGAAACAACACTCTGGTGATTAATAATCATATTCAGGCGAACAGTCTTATCAGTTATTTTAAAACTAGTACAACACCCTGCTTGCATCTTAATAGGGCTGCATGTATTACTTTTTATCATATGATTACCTGCTGATTATTTTTCTCATTTAATCGACTTATTGTTGTGTCTACAAAATGTCAGAAAATGGTGAAAATGCCCATTAGAAGTTCCCACAGCCCAAGATGATCTATTGCAATAGCTTGTTTTATTCAACCAGCAGTCTAAAACGCAAATATATTCAGTTTACTATCACGTATGACAAAGAAAAACAGCAAATCCTCACATTTGAGAAGCTGAATCCATCAAACTATTTGGCATTCTTGCTAGAAGATAACTAAAACAATTAAATCATTATCAAGTAATTGCTGATTTCTTTTTGACAGCTGACTTATCAATTAATTGTTGCAGCTCCACGTCAACATTTCAGTCACCAGTTGTAATTTTGAAAATATAGATATTTATCTATTCTTTGATGACCCACCATAGCTCTGCATACATCTGATTTACAATGTTTGACAGACTATACTTTGACATGTTGCCATTAACTGACATGTGCTGCTGTATTTATCACAGGCTTGAATCAGACTTTGTAAATATAGCCTGTGAAAGCCTTGACACATCACCTAATGATAATAGGTAGTTATGTGTTTTGTATGTGACTAATGTGGTTATCAGTGGTGTCATGGCTGTCAACTCCCATCTTAGGAACATCACACTTGACTTTAGAAGTGGCTTTGTTACGAGCATGACTCAGGGAGAGCGACATTACACGATTAAAGGAGATTGGTAAGACAATTAAAAGTCCTGTATAGGCTCTTAGAATAGCTTCAGTACATGTGAAAACAGGATCACCACAGCACTGGTTTGTTTACGTTCATTTCTTTTGCTTCATCTACCACTTTATAACTTTCAAACTGACTACTGAGCTTTCTAAATACAGTATGTGGTCCGCTGTGTTTTATTTATCTCAGACCTGTAAATAATTGGGTTTGTTTTGTTGTACTGGTATAAAATTTAACTTACAGGTTACAGATGTAACCACGTTAAATGTAAAACTTTTAAAGACCTTTCTAATACTACCTTATATGAAATTAAGGTAGTATTAAGAAAAGACCAAACCTGTACACATGTGAGTACTCTTTCCAAGTAAACACTCTGATGTTAGTTCAAAATGAATAGTATGGAAAAATAACAACAATTGGGTGAGTTTACGTTTAATGTGTTTAATGTAAAAAGAAAACAATATCACATCGCTCGCTGTCATAAATGCTATTTATTTTTGCAATTCTTTGGTCTGTCCAATGATTTTAAAGTGTCAGTGGGTCTGTAAGGCTGGAGAAAATTTCATGGTAATGTGAATGAAAATATTTAAGACCTATCGAATCTGAATTTAAGACAATTTAAGACTTTTCAAGAGAAAATTTCACGGTAATGTAACCGAAAATATTTAAGACCTATTAAATCTGAATTTAAGACAATTTAAGACTTTGTAAGAGAAAATTTCATGGTAATGTGACAAAAATATTTAAGACCTATCGAATCTGAATTTAAGACAATTCAAAACTTTTTAAGAAAACTAATTTAAGACATTTTAAGACTGCAGACACCCTGGCTTAACTTTTGATAGTGGCTGAATTTTCTGTAATAATATAGATGTACAGATACAATAAATTGTTGCGGGAAACAATATTAGTGTTACATGTATCTGGTTATCTTTACTTACTGCTACTGAAATGACCATCCAAATGATGATTCAAATGACTACTGGTATCCAGTAAAATAGAAATATATGCACTTAAGGTTTAATAAATACACATTAATAGAGTATTCCAATATGGTCCTGGGGCTATAGCAATGATTTTGTCTCTGTAGGTTGTCCAGTAATGGGTTTACACCATTTTTTTCTTGAACTATTACAATAATATGGCTATAGCTATATAAATATTAGTTATAGGTGTTGCCTTCAGGGACATTTGTGTACATATATGTACACATATATACACATATTTAAGACAGATTTTTGGCAGTGATTTTGTCTCTATAAGCTGTCCAGTAGTGGGTTTACACCATTTTTTCTTGAGCTATTGCAATAATATGACTATAGCTATATAAATATTAGTTATAGGTGTTGCCTTCAGGGACATATGTGTACATATATGTACACATATATACACATATTTAAGACAGATTTTTGGCAGTGATTTTGTCTCTATAAGCTGTCCAGTAGTGGGTTTACACCATTTTTTCTTGAGCTATTGCAATAATATGACTATAGCTATATAAATATTAGCTATAGGTGTTGCCTTCAGGGACATATGTGTCCGTTCAAATGCATTGAAGGTACGTGGTTTTGGATTCTTAAGCATGAGCAGCAGTGATTGACTCTTAAGGTTGCAGTGGCTTGTAATGATTCACAGAAGGCCGAAGGAACTTAATAACTACTGTTACACAGTGGACTTCAACCCAAAACACACGGGAGCTTCGGGAGGACATTTGCCTCCGAGAATAATCGTTGGTGAAGTCATGTGTGAGCTTTGCGGTGTCCACAAATAGCTAATAATAACGGGTTGTCATTTTGTCGCGCGGTTCTTCTCCAACATAATGGGCAGCGTCGGTCGGGTACGTCCCAGTTCAACACTTGCTGGTCGTAATAAAGTGTTTACTACAATAGAAGTAAAGGTATTGTTGGTAAATCCTGTCAGGTTTGCTCGTATTTTGAATAAAGTCGCCCAGGCACTTGGGACAATCCGCTTTTCTCAACTCCTCCTCCTCCTCCTTCTTTCCCATCTCATCCATGGAGCCAGAAAGCAACAGGCTTCCGACAGGGACACGGTGAAGAAGTTACACAGTATGGCTGGTTTACGTCACAAAATACCCACGGTGGCTACAAATAGTGCACAGGAAATACTTTATGATTGAAACGAGACACTAAAAGCAGCTTTAACACCGTCTTTTGTTGCTTAGTGACCCACAGCAACAACAGGCGTCTCAGAGTATTTTCCTCTCATTAGCGACAGTGTAGCTAACAAAGGCGACTCTTGCAAAAGCTGAAGTTGTTATATCCCCAAAGTAACATTCCCTCGATGGAAACTGGTCGGAAAATGATCACTTACATGAGTGTGGAGCCGACAGTTCCCCGGCGGCCAGTATCCTATCCTATCCTCTGTTGTCCTGCGGCTAACGGCGCACTGACTGGGGCTTAAAGATGGGGCGTAGTGTAACTCGATCCTCTCTGGACATGTTCAGCGGTAGCGGCTCACACAGAGTTGAGCTGGGGCTGAAGCGCCGCTTGCTGGTTGCCCTGACACTTAGGCCTGACATGTTAGGCCTGGCTCCCAGCTCCAGGCTCGGATATTAAAATACTGACACTCAGCTGAGTTATTTCATGTGCACTGAAAACATTCAGAGAGGAAATAAACTGATAAACAGGCTGGGTGATCAATTATTATTACTTACTGGTGGGCTTAAACCATCTCAGCATCTCTACCTCATGTATCTCAGGCAGGGGCGTAACTTGGTTTGAGATGGGGGGGACACAATTCAACAGGGTCTGGGTGGGGGGGGTGGGGGCTCCTGCCTACGGGTGGGCAATATGGCCCTAAAATAATATCTCAATAGTTAAGGGTATTCATGTGATAACGATATTCTTGACGATGTGACAAATTAGTAAAAATATAAGTATATTTTATTATTAAGAAAACAGTTTTGCAACAAAATAAGTGGTATAGTTTTACATGTTAATCAGTTCACCTTCAGATATTCAGTAAAAAAAATAATCAAATAATCATTGTTTAGTTTGTAAACAACAACAGTAACTCAGATACTGCATACAATATTAATAGTTCATTAATAGTTTTTTTTCCACCTGGCCCTTTATGCTCTGCCATTTCTCCTCTAATCATCACGCAGTAACCTGTGACAGACTGTTATCGCACATTCACATATACTGTATGTAGTTTTTGGTCGAGCAGTGAGTATCACATAGGTTTACATTACCAATGTTTTATTACAAAATCAGTTGACGACACCAACTACCATGTGCGCACAGTGAGAGAGGAGAGGGAGAGACACTGTGTTGCTGCCAGAGGAGCCACTGATTGAGTTCCCTCTGCAGGGAGGGTAACTGGCTGTAACTCGCTACAAGAGTCTGAGAAGTCTGGGGCTTTTTCATAAAACATTCAGGACGCCACAGTTTATTCCACACTACTGAGGCTGCTTCTCTTTTGAAACCACTGCAGAATCGCTAATTATTGCGCTTTCAGCCATGTTTGTTGTTGCCATGGGTAACAGTATGACGTCAGTTTGTCAACAAGTCCAAATATCGTATATTACAATATGAATTTTTCTTATGATATTAAAAAAACATACCGGTATTATCGTGAACAAGATATTATGGCCCACCCCTAGTCCTGCCTCAGAAAAAAAGTGCTATTTGAATTTCATTTCTTGCATTTATTCACACATTTAGGTAATACAGTAACAAAACAAAAACGTAATTAGGCTGGTCATCATGCTAAATTCTGCCAGTGTAAAGTAGTGCAAGATGAGCTTCTCCTATCAAACTAGGCCCCTCAGGTCTGCTAGTCTGGATCTTCCAACTGCTCCAGAGTTCAGATTAAAGACAAAAGGTGATCGAGCCTTTTCAGTTCTCACTCCTCCACTTTGGAACAGCCGCCCACTGAGTATCAGATCAACTGACTGTGTTCACATCTTTGAATCTCATCTGAAAACTTACTTTTACAGAGTGGCCTTTAATGACAGTTGATAGACTTCTTGTGTATATGAGAGTAAGTGTATCTGTTGGTGTAGGCATATGAATATGCTTATATTTTATTAGTATCACTTTTGTATTTTCTTCACCTTCATTTTTGCACTCATTTCAAAGTTAATGGGTTTTTTGAATAGGTTTTTGGCGAACTGCCTGAAATAAGGTCTGTGGTTTACACAGGCTTTTCACGTTTTTTTCTATGACATAAAATATGTCGGTAAATACCCTACTCATGAATTTTGAAACCTTTAGGTGTCTTTAAAAACATTACATTAGCTACATTAGCTTTTTGCTTCTGGCGATTGCATTTATGCCTCAGAAATCTTAAAAAATTGTGCTAATTTGTGAAAATTATCTTGCTGGTGTAAGTACAGGTGTAAGTATCATGAACTTGTTTGCCACAGAGCTTATTTTTTACAAAAATCCAAAGGGCTTTTTGCCGAGGGAACCAGAGCGACGCTAAGTTCCACACTAGCCTACAAACAAAACGTCTTACTTGCAGCACATATATTTTGCGTGCATTTGTAAATCCAATCTGACGCTCTACAATAAAAAGAGAGCCCTATTGTTCGAAGAAACAAGGAGTTGGACAATGGAAAAATCTCATTGGCTTTTTGTAAAGGGAACAAAGGTGACTTCCACATCAGCCTACAAAAAAACCTCATTCTTGCGGCACTCTATAGTGCAAAATATATCATACTCCATTGTAGCAGTTTTGGAGTATATCAGAGCAAAATCAACAGCTCAATTCACAGTGTCCTCCCAGGTATTTTAATTTGTACAGCCCAGTTAAAGCACATGTTCTAAAAAATACAATAAATAAGCACCAGGGACATCCATGCACTAAACTAAGACATACAGGCCTATATCTAACTTTTATACCTATCACTAAGACTAATGGTTTACCAAGTGAGTACCTGCCCTATGCCCCAGCCACCCAGAGGCCCTAGTTTAATGGGTCTCTCGATGAAATATTGTAGTCAGCACTGTGCACTTAAGAGGTATTTAGAGACAACATGTACATACACAGAGCACCGTTATCAGGGTCAACAGAGGCCTAACATCTTATATTTGCTCCAGGGGCCCATATTGTGTTAATCCAGCCCTGCCTATCACACAATATTTTAGCCTAGACTGTACTAAACCACTCACATAGTTTTCATAGGCCAAACAATGATGAATTACATTAAAATGGATTTGAAGGATAACTACTTAACATGCATGTTTGCGAGAAAAAAACCCTGCCAAAATCATGTTATTTTGTCTAAGGCAGCTGGATGAAGTCCTTGAAGTGATAACACTGGAAGACACCTGGCCTCAGTGACCCATAAGTGTCACAGATGCAGTAGCTTTTGTAGTTTATACGCCCTTGAGCAAAATGCTGTGCTCCGTATCTAACTCATATTATAAAGTAAGAATACTACAACTGTCTGTCTTTTCAGACATATTGGAGTCATTGTAGGGCAAATAAGTAAGGGAGCAGACCTGAATTCTTAATGTAGGCCTATTACTAACATTGCTGCAGGGTATCCATTCTTGGCAGGATTCATAAGAACTTCTGTTTTGATTTAGATTTCATCAGTGTCTGATTATGACCCTTTTTTTGTTGAATCGGGCATGTCGGGCAGGCAAGAATTGTGTGGTTCATTCTGCTAATAAAACACGAGTAAGCCAGTCCAATACACATTCAGCGTGTCTGTCAACCACACGCAGACTCACAGTAATACTGTACAAGTAAGATATCATTAATACACCCACATGCTCATACACAGTTAATGCTGACACCCACACAAGTATGTAAAAGCCAAATGTATTAGACTAATAAGCACTCAAGTGTAATAAGCAATATGTGGTGTGAGTTTGATTACAAGTGGAAAGTGAAGTATTTTTAGGCCCAGGAAGCACCTTGGTAAAGGACACGGCATGCTGATAAAACCAGGATTCTCTGTCTGTGTCCTGTTTACAGGATTATGCACTCCATTTCAGGCGGCAATGCGCCATGCTTATCAAATTTGATATGAGCTGTTACTCGAAATGAAATGTATCAAATGCCCACTGGGATAGAAGCTGTTGCCTGTTAACTCATGACTCAGATCTAACAGCACCAAAATAGCATCGCTCTGATTATATTTGCATTGTTTTCTCCTTCATTGGAAGGGAAAAACAAGGACTGTATTTTGGGTGATTGGCTGGTCAGGTACATGCCAACGAGCTGTCGATCAGCCCTTTGACCCCAACTTCAGAACTTTCAGTTTTCAAAGATCAAGACCCCAGAGGGGAACAGGAAGGAGCAAGGTCACTGCCTAAGAAGTCATTTCAACAAGGGGGAAACGGATACAAGCTGCTTTCAGAGAGCTGATACTGACTAAATCCCTTCGCCATTTATATCTTTACTTCTACCTCCCTCTTATCCACCCTATAACTCCCCCCCTTACTTTGACAATAAGCCACTTTTATGTGGGAGGTCTGACTCAGCCAAACGCTGAAAAAGACAAGAGATTGAAACAAGAAAGAGAGGAAGAAAAAACATCTCAGCTCGGTGCTAGGCAGCTTCAGCATTTTGTATTTTTATACCTGCCTATCACAGGCCCTCCGCAGCAGTCATTGTGTGAGACCGCTTAGTGACACCAAATCTGCGGTAACTGGATTCAAATCTGCAGTATTTTTTTCCCAGCAGCTCCCAGCTTTTTCTTCATCTTTGCTCATACTTAGGCGAGGTTTTCACTTCAGTTGTTCATTTCTTTAACCTTTTACAGTAGACCAGTTCAGCATAGTTAAAGGAGCTCTATACGATAGAGCAAATCTATAAGTTGTGTCTCAATTCAAGGGCTGCAGCCTTTGAAGGACGCGGCCCTTGCGGTTGATGTCGGCCACATCCTTTGAAGAAAGCATCAGCTAAACCGAACCGAGTCTCCAAAATGGGGCGATCTGGTCTACCGAGGATTTTCTGGTTGCATCGCCAGTTGTTCTTGCCCCAACCTGTTGGCGTTGCTGTTTCCTAGCAATGAGCTGCACTTGACGAAAGAAGGAGTAAGCTAGTGAGTTAGTTAGCGCTAAATCATGGACCCAGAGATTGTTATTATAGATATAGATTTTAATTTAATACTTGAGGAGATGATTCACAGATGATATATTTCAGGCTGATGGAGGACCGTTTTCAGGTAAACTTATTCAATTAAGATTGCTCAAGTTGTGTGCTTTTAGCTAATAGTAGTGTTAACAACGGTTAACCGTTAGCTAGTCAACAACCGTTAGTTAACTTAACTTGATATATAATTGTCACCGATGTGCAATGCACGTGGCTGGGCCATGAAGGATTCATCTGTTGCATCCTCCAAATTCTGGGAAAGACGTCTGCGTTTCTAACATTTAAAGGAGCCTTCGAAATGGGACAGCCTTGGTCGTGCCAATGTGTCGCAATTGGTCTTCAAATGCTGCCTTTTGAAGGCTGCAGCCCCTGAATTGAGACACAGCTTATGATTCAGAGGTTGTCTACACACAGCTCTCAACATGGAAGTGACTGAGCCAGTGGCTAGCAGCTAACGGTGCTAACAGCGCAAACAGTGCAAACAACAGCAACAATGCAAACAGAGTGACAGAAGTAATGTAAAATGGGGAGGGGGGATAACCACTGCATGAGTGCATTGCAGAGAAGCAAAGATTAGCTAGTCAGCGCGGGGACTCACATGAATTAACGTGGCTGACAACTAGTAGAGAAGCTTGGATTACACACAGAGGTAGCTCCAGACACCATTACTCCAGTATAGCTTTACATAGCATATTGCTGCTATATTTGCTGCTCCTTTAAAGCTAAAGCCGAATAGGTGTATTTTGTGCCAAAAAAAAAATACACCAATCAACCTGTTATGTGGCGGCCAGTGGGAGATGTTGTCCATGACTAGAGGTGTAATTATTAACATTAATCAAAACAAAAGTATAGCACACCTAAATGGCATGCTGTCATGATTAATGCTATTAGAAACACCTGTTTTTGACAGGTCAAAATGAATAGTTTATAGATAGCTGATATACAGGACTTTGTGTCAGGCACATTGACATCACTTAGCTGACACTGCTTGATTGCAATTTAGTGTGGTGATTAATCGTGGAAGTGATTATTCAAGGTCACAATGATTTAGCAGTGAAGTGACAACCATCTTTGCCATAAAAATGAGTAGGCTGCTGGAAAACCACACATTTTCTTTAAAGGAACTCGCTTTGCAGATATCATACTTTATTGGATACCAGCTTGGTATATAAAGTCATATGGTGTAATAAAAAAAGCCCTGAAGGAATCACAAATTCAATGATTGACTGCCATATTGGCTGAGTGAAAGCTGGCATTGTCAGCCTGTCTTAATTTATTGCCAATAAATCCATCAACATTCAAATAGCTTTTGAAACTATAACATCCCAAAAAATCTGAAAGTGTTCACTCTGACATCATGACAGTATTTTTCATACAATAGGCTAACCAGAGAATAATAAAATAATAAGTCACTGCAGCTTCAGATGGGGGACTGCATATTAGGTCAATACTACTAAATAGCATACAACAAGAAAAAACAACTGAAGGTAAACAGGATTTAAAAGCTTGGAAACTAGAAGATAATCCTGACCTACGGGGAATTCTAGCTTTGTGTCTTAGGGTCTTTGGGGTCATAGGACTGACAATTGAAAGTTTGGCCTGATAGTGTTTTAGAGCAAAGGTTATATGGGTCATAGCTTATCGATAGGTCTGGGAATGCGAATATGCAGATGAAGTTTAACGGGAATCTAGCGTCTACTTTCAGAGATTTTGGAGACTTTGAGAGGCTATGTTGTCCACAGGAACCTTGATGTAGAGGGTTGCTGCCGGACTATGCTCAGGATTTTCTATGAGTCTGTGGTGGCCAGTGCTATCCTCTATGCTGTTGTGTGCTGGGGCAGCAGGCTGAGGGTGGCGGANTATGTCAGAAGAGAGGTCATGGGGTCATCAAAATCAATCAGCTCTGGCACCTTAGGAGGATGAATGTGCACACCAAATGTCATGCCAATCCAAACATGAAAACAAAATCAATTGTACACGTTCGCTGATAACTACTGAACTGTAACCTTCATTTCTCTGGTATTTATTCATCATGCAGGAGTGAACACCTGGCAGCTGTGTTTGCTTAACAAAGTTCCAATATAGTAATCCAGTCGGCATGAAAAAAAAGTCGGCATTGTAATGTGTGGTTAGGTTTAGGCACAAAAAGCCATTGGTTATAGTTAGGAAAAGATCATGTTTTGGCGTAAAATACCCATTTTTGGGGGCACAATCCCATCTGGAAACACAGCAATTTCTCAGTAAAAAAAATAAGCGCTTTTCGTGGCGTATCCTGGCAGACAACATAGTGATGTCTCGGTGAAAAACAAATGCTTTTCATGGCATATCCTGGCAAGAAAATCCAGTGATGTCTTACGAAAAAAACAACCGTTTTTCATAGCATAAGCTGGCAGGAAATGCAGATGTGTCTTCCCAAAAAAACAACCATTTTTCGTGGCGTATTCTGGCAGAAGACGTAATGATGTCTCAGTGAAAAACAAATGCTTTTCAACGCATATCCTGGCAGAAGACGTGGTGATATCTCAGTGAAAAATAATTGTTTTTCATGGCATATCCTGGCAAGAAATGCAGCTTTGTCTTACTAGAAAACAACTGAATATTTTCTTTCTGTGACTGGGCTGTGTATAGTAAAGGTACAGTCTTCTAGAATATATTTTTCTTACTTTTTCATCATTAATATAGGCAATAATTGAAGCCCTACATAAAATGAAAGACATTATTCCCTCAAGACGAAGACTGGTTCCCTCTTCTGACTCATGCATTCATTAACATGACAACAAATGAAAAAAACATTGACCAGTGAAAGAAAGCGAGAAAACAACTTTAGGTCGTAAATGCATATTTTCAGACTTTCACAGTGTGATAAATAGGAGGTGCATTGTGAGTAAATGTGATTGGGGTCAATTGCAGTCAATGTGTGAGAGTTGGCAGCTGTGCAGTTGCTTGCTTTTGCTCCTTGATTGCTAACCTGGCATGGTAGCTTATTACGAACAATTTATTGCCTCTATCTTCTTTTCAAGTTTCTGTAACATCACACTCGAGATGAAATTACAACCTGCATCACTTGAAAGGGCTTTTAGAGAAGTTAAGCGACCCATATCTCCTCAATATCTGACCTCAGTATATCTGACAACTGAAATTAGGGTCCTAAAGCCAATATTCAACACCGTGGCACTCTAAATGTCCCACGAAGCCTAAGCTTTTAAATGCACCCTGAGTAACAACAGGTGACAGTGAGCATAATAGCAGTGTTGGGGGACAAAAAAATCTGACGAATGAATGATGAATGAAATGTCCAAACATTCTTTGAATGCAGGGGTCGGTCTCTGCTGAGGAAGAAAAAGTCACCTTCGGTTCATTTCCATAAAACAGCAGTTTGTGCCTCTCAACTAATCCTTGTCTATACATCTGAGACTGCATTGATGATTACATTCAAGTCACAGAGCTATAGCATCTGTTTTTGTCAAAGATAAATTGCAAGCCAGACTTTGAAAAATGCTGCAGGTCATTTAACTACACTTACTGCCGTTGTGAAGACATATCCTGTTTCCTCAAAGACTCCTTTATCCAACTGCAACAAAATTATTCAGCGAGCTGCAAATTAAAACAAAAAAGCTTCGTAACCTGTTTTCCAAAATTACTTTTTCTCAGCTGAACAAAGATGGTAGCTGGAAGTGGCATCAGCCCGCGCTCATATTGTATCAACAAATTTGAGAATCTTTTCATTTATCTCTATTAAATATTTAGCATTATTTCTTATCTTCAGACTGTGATTTATTATCTCAAAACGACTGTTTCATATTGTTCTTTCTTTGTACAAAACAAACTGATGCCATGTTTTTTTTGGATTAAAGGTCCAGTGTATAGCATTTAGGAACATCTATAGGCAGAAATGGCACACTTTTCTTAACTATGCTTTCATTAGTTTCTAATCACCTGAAAATAAGAATCGTTGTGTTCTCCTTATCTTAAAATGAGCCATTTCTATCTCCAGCTGTTCCACAGTTACCCAGAACACATAAATTAGGCACTGGCTTTTAAAGGGGCAATACAAATTTTCGTTTTGGTGCCTGTAGTTCTGTTACACACTATGCGCAGAAGATACAGGGTCCTGCAATGACAACTTGTTTTTTTGTAGGCTGGTGTGGAAGTTAGCATCGCCCTGGTTCCTTTGTCAGAAAGCCCAGTGAATTTTGGACTAAATGAGCTCTGTGGCAAACAAAGGTTTATGGTACAGGTTTTGCTCAGCATTAGTCCTCACATATTAACACCTTTTATAATTTTTGGAACATAAATGAAACCACCAGAAGCAAAAACTTAATGTAAGCCCACAAACAAACTACACTTTGGTCACATCGACGACTTTTATTTTTGGTAGGCCGATGTGGAAGTTAGCATCGCCCTGGTTCCCTCGTCAGAAAGCCCTTTGGATTTTTGGAATATTGTAGAAAATAAGCTCTGTGGCAAACAAAAGTTTCTAACACTTGCACAAATTATTCAGCAAATTAATTTTCATAAATTTACGCCACTTTTATGATTTTTGAAGCATAAATTCAATCGACAGAAGTAAAAAGCTAATGTTAGGCTAAACTCTATCTGCGCAACTGTCGTATGACTTAATGTTGCCACCACAACAAGGCTGTAAAGCTATGTAGTCTCATTTAGCCACTTGTTAGCAACTGCCATTTTTATGACACCTAAATGCTTCAAAGTTTATTTGTGGGGTATTTACCTACATATTTTATGTTGTAGAACAACAACAGACCTTATTTCAGGCAGTTGACCAAAAACCTATTCAAAAAAACCCCACTGACTTCGAGACAAGTGCAAAAATGCTAACTTATTTTCAGGTTTAGGACACACTTTAAATGACCACAGTAGTTTACATCTATGCTAGCAGCTCTGTTAGCCTGTACGTAGGCACACCAGTGCTAATTGCTAATGTAAGCATGCTAACATGCTCAGAGTAAAAAGGCTAACATGCTGATTTTCAGCAGGTTTGCAGTCTTGGTGGGTCCATGTCATTGGTCCGACAGCCCATTGGTTCGACATCCCATTAGTCCGACTGTCCGCGGTGCTGAACAGCTCGCNAACAATGGGATGTCGAACCAATGGGCTGTCGGACCAATGGGCAGTTCCCGTCTTGGTTTAGTATTTCACCAACCATGCTGGTGTATTTGGTCATAAACCAAAATATGGACAAATTAAAACTGTGACATATTGATGGCATTAAATGAACATGAAAGTCAGTTCACAATTTCATTGCAAACCATCCAATATTTGTTAAGACAACAGTGCTACAACAGCAGTCCATGTTAAGTGGCTAAGGTTTTCATATAACTAGCTTTGTGTTTCACATGGCTAATAGGCTGCATGTAAGTGCATTTGTGCTTTGACATATTTCTCCGGAGAGAAGATGATAAATGGGAGCTCAGCTGCTGATTTTTTGTTTTAATGCTCTTTATAATGTTAGGTTAGCCCTTAATACGGTTTGCCTTCTGTATCCAGCTGGTAATTACAATTTTTTAGGATGTCTTTTTTCATTACACTTTCACAAAGTGGTAGAAATAAATGTTAAGTGTTCTGTGTTTAATTATATGTTTCTGTAACTGGATGACAACACTTTGGAGCCACTTTTGTATCCATGAAATAACAAGTTATTTCACTGATCATTATGTAGAAAGCTTGTGTCTACAGGACAAAGTTACAGTAATGAAATGGGACTTGTGTATGGTCTGCATCTGTTGTATTTAAACTTTTTTTGTGGACATTTTCACACCAAACTTTAAAGATAGAGCATCACAAGAGAGTTGTGGATGCCTGTCATGGTGATAAATAATGTAGTGTTGTTTGTGGGAATGCTTTTAATTGCTTGGGAAGTGGCTGCCATGCTGTATGTGTGACAGGGTGGAAAAAAAAGTGTATCTTGTCAAGAAACTCTGCAAAAAAACTGTCTGCTTGCCGACTGATCTCCCATGTAGCGATACACATGACCACCTGCATACTGTTGGGCAACCAGCATTTTCAGACAGCCAGTTGAATTTAGGGTTGATAAGGACACGATAAATTAATGCGATGATGCACCACAGCACAGGAGTGTGTCAGAGAGTTGTCAAAACAGAGAGATGAATATTTCACGATAGTATTAACTATTTGATCAGCTAACCATCACTGTTTTTGTCTTTTTTTGTTGTTTATTCACATCATCATCATCATCATATAATACATTTATGAAGGAGCAGACACATCAGAGTTCTAGACTTAATTATGTTGTTGATACATGTCATTGCTTGCTTTATCTGTTGTATTTCATTTATGTGCAACTTTCTTGTAATAGCATATACCGTTTTGAGGTAATTGTAAAAGCTTTCAGCACCATATGAGACAGAATGTTCATACTAAATTTAAAGCACCTGCCCTATGTTAAATAGTTAGAATATTTAAACTTGAACTAATGATTAAGGACAAATCTGGACCCCATGGCTGGACCAATTGGGAACCACTGTACTAGAGTGTACCCATCGAAAGCCTTGTCCCGCCATACTGTGGTGTGATTAACTAGCACTGACCATAACCATGACCTCTTTGCCCCAACCCTAACTGCCTCAGACCCTGACACGTCAACGTGACAAGCACAAGTCAGTCACAGCACTGAAGGGTGCAACGAGGCCAAACACTCCATCTATCAGCTACAGAAATGGCTCAGTTAACTACATACCTCCTCTCACACAATATAAAACTCCTGGTCTTTTGATCAGTCAGGAAGTGAAAGAAAAAGCAAGACCCGCTGCTCTTGTGAGTACATCCCAGTACGAAACAGACAGGCATTGTATCACCTTGGTCCGGAGACGGAAACCCTAAAGAAGATGCAAGAAGAAAAGAAAAATAGAATTTAGCTAGCTATGAAAGGTTAGGTTAAAAGGCAGGGGGTCAAGGTTAGGGTTAGTTTAAAGCCCCGTTTCCACCAAACACTTTTGGTATTTGGAACCAAAAGTAACCCTTCAGACACTGTATCTGGACACTAGGTCCACTTCGGGTTTCCACTGCAAACAGTACTCTTTCATGTGGGCAGGGTTGTTGTCACTCACTGCTCCGTCCAGTACTCACTTTATTTTCTCTTTTATCAGTCTGCATCTTGTTTATCGTCCATAGACGAGGTTGCATGCTGACATCTTAAGAACAAAAGGCTTCAGTGAGAGTCTCTTGATGGGATATTCAAAAATAGCGTGTTTGTGCCTCAGGGAAGCTCAGGGGTTTAGTGTTTCGTAGCCCAAAGGAACGACCCTCCCCAATGTTTTTTTTTTTTTTTTCTCTGGGTGAGGATTGGAATATAGCATAATCCGGCTGAAATTAATACGTATATATAAACACTTGCAGATCAACTCATTACTAAAAGTTTATATCATCCAAGAGAGACAATAAAAACTAATGGATTGGTCAAAGTTGTCACACTGAAATTTAAGGTATGCCAATGGATTCACGTTGTCAACTCATGCACTGAGTTAACGTTCCACCTTTAAATTTGCCGGCAGTCGGCCCAGTGAATTGAGATATTTTCCTCAGTCCACAGCTGCTGCAAGAGGCAGTAAAACATCCTTTCATTTTATAGTTATAGTTTACAAATACATGTAAAACCCTTCATGGTACAGACAGTGGTAACATGAGCCTCAAAACCAGCTACAACTCAGCCCTGAGCAGAGTGAACATCTGCTATTGACCAATCAACAGACTGCAGTGTTCACAGCTCCACCTTTTAGTGCCAGATCTGTGTGCTAGGTACCCCAACAGAGGGGGGACCAAAAATGGGGACACAATGGAACAGTTTCATTGGTACCATCCACAACTTTTCACAGTGGAGACAGAAAAAAAGCGTACCAAACTGATCTGTACGGTATTGGTGAAAAGGAGGCTTAAGATTTAGCGTTAGATCTCATGACTTACAATCTAATCACGTCTTCATGTATAATGAGCTATAAAATGGATTATTGCTACATCTGACCTCATATTCATACACTACAATGTCACATTGTAGCAGGGTTCAAATTTACTGTTGGTGGGTTTGTCTTGTACTGGTTGTGAGCGTGGTTTGTTGGGGTGTGCTGAATGTGGCTGCAGCTGTATGTCTCCTCGTGACAGGGAAAGCTATGACATCACTTCTGTGACTTTTGGGTGTGTAGTTCTGTCTTTGTTTTTCTAAACATTTCTGCCTATATCTGACAGATGACAAAGTAGATTGGAAACGAGGAGAGAGAGGGTTATGACATGCAATTAAGTTCGTAAGGCGGGAATCAAACCCAGGACACTGCAGTTATGCAGCATGCCCTGTGAGCACTCAGTTACCGAGGCGTCCCGGGTATGTACTCTTCCTAATTAAGTATTTTCACAGTCTTAAACTTCAACAGTTTTCCAGCAAACTGCAGCTTTCTTGACTCGCAGAATTATCTTTGAAACTGACATCACAGACATCATATGTGTTATTCATGGCACAATTCGAATGGGAACAAAAACATATTTGTCTCTCACTATTGGGGACCATGTGTACTTTTATTAAAATGAGTCCCATGGTGGTCCACCAGAAGGTGAGGGGCTTCCTCTGTGTGCTCCTGTGCAGCATCTCCCCGTTAAAACAAGGCTCCGAACTGACGTTTCTAATGTTTTTGTTTTTTCCCAAAGCAAATGAGATACACTGTGTTAATTAGTGAACTTTAGAGGAGCTGGTAGGCATATTTTTGAATTTCGGAGAGAACTAGGCCCTGCCTGGAGTCTTTATGCTGAACTAAGCTAATTGCCTCCCACTTTCACCTTCTTAAGTAACATTAAAGCACAGACCTGAGAGTAATATTGATCTTTTAATTTAACTCGCAGCAAGAAAGTGATTAAGCATATTTCCCAAAATGATGATTTATTCCTTTCATAATTACAGTCAAAGCAATTAGCCAAAACATAAGTCTAGTTTACTTAATTGACTCATATCAGGCTACAATTCATGAAGGGAATTATTGTTTTTCTGTTCCTTTCTGTCAGACTGTTCCTGATTGCATCCCCATATTTGATGGCAGATATTTTCTCTACCCTCAAAAAGGTGCTGAATGTGTCTCCATTTAGACAATTTAAAATGTATAATGTCTTTTTATCAGCCTAAAACAATGTGGATTGCATATCAGCATCACAGAAACAGTAGTGGCACCATTTCATTTGCTTTCCAGTGATCTCATTTCAAGGTGAAATGCGTGGAAACCCATCCAACCAATGAGAACTCTAAAACAGGAGAAGTAGGACGTGTATCATTCTGTGTGTCTGTTTGAATGTCTGTAGATTTGATCTCTTCTCTCCCAAACTTACCTTTAAATAACATGAATGGCAGTTGTGGCACGGTTAAGATAAATTTAACTTTTCAAAATAAACTTTTGAGCAAGTGTGCAAATTTTGCATGTTGTGCAAAAAAAATAAAATAAAAAAAGAAGAGTGCAACTAGCAGAAACTGTTCTGAAACAATGTAGGTTGCGGGGGTCTCTTTTTAGCACAAAGCTCCAGTCTTTGCCTTTGTGGTGTCTCTGTGTGTCTCTGTGTGTTTTGCTGCAGTGATTTTTGAGGCATGTGGGGGTTTAAACACAGCAAAGGTCAAACCCAAATCTCAAGTAACACACAGCTGCACTGTAGGTGTATTCTTACACTCATGGTATTTCGATATATTTGACATAGTGCAAACATGAACAACTTTTTTGCTTTCACAGAGTTGGCTGAATCAAATCTTGTGACATCAGTGTGATGAGGAATTATTAACAATTTATATGCAACTAAACATGACACAAAGCTTCAGAAACTATGTTAGCCCAAGTCTTGAAAAAAAATGAGATGATAAAGACACCAGAAACTTTTAAACACACCCAGGAACAGAGAGTGCATTGCTCTTATAATATCTTTTCTTTCCTGTCTTCCACTCACGCACACACACACACACACACACACACACACACACAACCTCTGCCTACATGACAGTAGGTGTGTGTATCTACCCTCGCTCCCACACACTCTCACTGCAGACACACAGACGCGCTCCCAATAGAGGAGAGAAAGAGAGTCATCAATCCAGCTTTTAATTTCAGGACATTGAATTATACACTCATTCTTTTTTTTTTTTTTAAGTTTGTGTCGAAATCATTATACCACTATTCATTAGGACACAAATTAATCTGAAGTGGATAGCAGCCGATATTCTGATAGGGGAATTGTGGTCGTCGATTAAATTATTCAAAAAAATTCTATTAGGGCTGAGTCCAATATGTCTTAGTCATCGTATGAATGAGATTTAAAAGAGAGACCTTTACCTTTATCCAAAAAGAGGCTAATACGTACACGGTCATCCACACGCCCACACACAGAAACACAGTCACTCACGACCAGCCTGTTGGACAGCACTGTGTTAACTGACTCGTGACAGTGTGAAGTTTATTTGTATAGGGACAAGTACGTAGCATAAACCAATGGCACACAACACAGCATTTATAGCCTGTAAGCTAATATGAAATGACCCCTGGTCCCTGGATGGGCCTTTAGAATACACAAGAGACAATACAAAACACAAACTCAACAATAGATTTGAAAAACTCAGAACTCAAGAAAAATACAGAGGTTACAATTCAAGCCACACACTACAACACAATAAAGCACCATTAAACAAAAGCAGCAGATCATTCATGACTACATGTCTGATCCCGTTTAAAAACTAAGTGCTAGACCAGCTTTAACCATTTATGTTTTGATCCATTTAAGTTAATGGCAAGTCAACTGATTCTATTAGTCAATAGCAGTTTTTGCTGCATTGCTTTTTCTAAATGTGGGGGATTGACCTTGTTGCTAAAGCTTTTTGCTAAAAACTGTAATATTCCCTTGTTGCAGAATTAAGGCTGCAGTGGGTGAAAGAAACGTAGGTGTTGCTTGGTGAAGTTTATTGCAGCTGATGTAATGCTGGATGTAGGCAGGCATGTTATGCCCACTGACTGTGGGTAGCCATGTGCGTGGCACGTATTGAAGTTAAATAGCACCAACTATTCGACACATTAAGAAACATCTACATAACAGGTTTAGCAATGAGTGGTGTTGAGAGATGCCTAATTTTACCCTGTAGAACTCAAATCAAAGTAGGTCATTTTTTTTTGGTAATAATTATATGTTTTAACCATGACACAACAGAAGGACAGGTTCAAAATGCTATATGTATGCTGAGAGAATTGTGGGTTGCTGTAATCCTTCTTCCTCTTCATACCGGCCACGAACTAACAATTCCTTTGTTGGTCAGCTACTCTATAGGAAATGGGACAAAAGGCACAGTCCCATTTCTGTGCTAATGTGTTCTTATGTCTAGCCAAAGCCAACATGAGGCTTCAGTTTGGCAGTCTAAATTAGCCAAATCAATATCAAACTGGTATCTGTATCCTGGAAGTCCCATATAGATTATTGCAACTGATCTGTCCTGGCAATGCAGCTATCTTGATATATCCCTTTAGGGTGGCTCAATAAGGAAACAGCACCCAGGAAACACAAAAAGGGAATGTTGTAGTAAAAAGACTGCCATTTTTAAGGACACCCACTGAGTCTGACTAACTGATGAAGCCTCGTATTAGCTTTGGCTGGACTTAAGAATGATCTGTTTCCCATTTCTTACAGTGTAGTCGTGGCACTAGGGGATCTCATCACAGCCAGAATGTTAAAGGGACCAAAAACTCTATCAGTGTACATATGGGGAGGACTGGATTAGGATAGGCTCTAAGAAGTCTGAACCTATCCTTAACTTTGCACTTGGCTTTGATGAGAAAGGCCTTGACTTAAAGGTCCAGTGTGTAGGATTGGGGGGCATCTATTGGCAGAAATGGTGTGTAATATTCATAACTGTTTAGGTTAGTTATTATCACCTTACCTTAGAATGAGCTGTTTATGTCTACATACATAGGAGATCCTCTCCGATTGAGTACATAGTGATGTCTACGGTAGCTCAGAGTGGTCAAACCAAATACTGAGGCCATTTGTGTTTTAGTGTATTTGTTGGCCACCGTAGTTCTTCTACATGTTTAGCGCATGGTAGTGCAAGTTTAAGTTCTGCAACCTCACCACTAGATGCCACTAAATCCTACACATCAGGGACTGTATTCACAAACATTCTGAGAGCACTCTAAGAGAGCTCTTATCTTAGCCTGAACATTTTTAGTAGGAGTCCTAGCTTAGGAGTGATTTGGAAAAGTTCTCAGAGCAACTGTGAGCGAGGAAGGGACAGCAACCTCTACCTTAGTGAGGAGGTGTGGTTGACCCTGTTGCTAGGCGTGATGCATTCTTTTAACAGATGTGATTGGTTGTCAGAGACACACCCTTTTGTGAGCCTGCAAGGTGTGGACACCCAGTGGAAATGAAATGTACTGCTTACTGTGAAAGTGTTGTCATTGTTAGTGTAATCAATGCTGATTGAACGTCGAGACAGACTCAAGTTATCACTGCTGCACTGTTGCAATTTCCAGTTTTCCAGATACCTTAGTGTTGTGATCATGTTTATTTCTGGCATTATAGTGTTATTGCATTGGGAAATGGGAAATGTGTGCATACCCCTCATGAGATTGACCACAAATATTATCCCTGCATGATCTACTCAGTCATTCAGTGTTTAGAGAATATTTCTCCTACCTCTCTGTCTTTCTGACATGTACTTCTCTGCTTAAGAAACTCTTAACCTTCTTAAATACTTCAAAGTCTTCCTCTCTACTCCTAACACTTTTTTTTTACCTTAATAGCTAAGACATTTTGTGAACAACTTTGATCTTTACATGGACCTATTCTTAACTTTAAGGAGAAATTCTAAGAAAATATCACAATTCTAAGAATTTTCATCACGAGGAGCAACTCTTAGTGCTAGGATGCTTTGTGGATACGGCCCCAGACCTTTAACTGTGTCAATGTCTCAGCAGTTGCAACTTGGTTGTACCTAATTTTACTTTTTTTGATATTTGATGAATGTTGCAAGACCAAATTGTAAAGCCTTGTTTTGATTGTGGGGTCTTTCCCTTTACATATAGGCATGTAATTTTTCAGCAGAGACTGTCCTCATGTAAAAAACACAGCTTATGTAATTTGTTCAAATACCTAATACAGCATATGTTTAGTGGAGCAAGTCCTCCAGCCCGTATGACCACATAAGTCGTATGTTCCTACCCTCTAATACGAGTGTGAATTATGACTCCTGTCTGTCGGGGAACAAAGGCATACACAAGTAGTGTGACATGGTTGTTAGTGCAGGGGATCAAAGTGGATGGGTAGGTCAAGAACAGCTGTGACTTAAGCAAGGAGATTGTTGTTCAGCTGCATGTGGCAGGTGATCCCGATTTAATTTTACCATCACCTGTATTTGTCTTTTCCTAACCTTGACCAAGTAGTTCCTTAACTTTAAATGCAACCAGGATTGTATTATATGATGAACTTGTATCTAACACTTTTTGAAAATGTTCTCATTTTTATACTTTTAGTGCTAATATCACCAACACTTTTTTTCTGTAGGCCACTTTCCTAAGCCAAGTGCACATGCACACATTTCCCCACAAACAGCTGAAGGAGAGTGTCTAGTTGTCTAAGCACTTTAAGCACTGCTGCATATGTAAGTGTCAGCACTGTGGAGATGATAATTCCTAGGCTTGCTAGCATGGATAAACAGGGAAAATGGCTTCGACATTATTGGATTCACTTTGCACAACAACTGTCCCCATAAGCCTTAATTTTCCTGAACAGCTTTATATTTGGCAGGAGTTTCTTACAACAGCATGGTGAGTAGCCGTACAGAGGTTTTATGGTGCCATGCATCACTTTATGGTGTTCAATTATGACTGTGTCTCAGGTGCTTAACTCTCTGTATTTAGTAAATCCATTGTTGGCAGCTGGAAATTTAGTATTAGCATGTTACGCACACAGTTATACATATTGCCATGAACTGAAATGTTGGTGTTTACAAGGAAATAGACATTGAAATGAGTTTGTCGTTGTACAAATGACTTGGCTCAGAAACTGTTTGTTACATTTTTCACCCTTTCCTTATGCACATATTTATTCATTAACATTTTATAGTGTTTAGCTTGTGGCGTACTTAAGTACAATTACAAAAATAAACAGAAAAGAACAGACTATCTTTAGCATGAATATCCTTCAATTCTATTTTCATACTTGGCTCCAAATAAAAACTAAGTTTGTGACACTAAATACAATCTACTTTCTCTCATCAGTCTTAACTTTGTGAATACAATATACCAGCTCAGTCACCAGACCTTGTCATCAGGAGGTGGAGGAGATGGTGGATGGTATAACACTTAAGCGAGATGGCTTCCAAGCTGCAGATCACCTTCTGAAACTAACAAACAAAAAAAAACAGCTGTTTTTTGCCAGACATTGGTGGCGTTTCCAGTAGCGATTGTGCCAACAGAAGCAGTTGTTTTTTAGTGATACATTGCCAGCATTTCCAGCAGCAGTTGTGCCACCAGGAGCAATTGATTAACTATGCCACCAAAACCAGATCAACCAGATTTAGGCAGATATTGGTGGCATTTCCAGCAGCAACTATGTCACCAAAAGCTGTTGTTTTTTCGCCGGACATTGGTGGCATTTCCAGTGGCAATTGTGCCAACAGAAGCAGTTGTTTATTTAGCGATGCATCAACGGTATTTCCAGCAGCAACTATGCCACCAAAAGCAGTTATTTTTTAGCAAGACATTGGTGGCATGTGCAGTGGCGATTGTGCCAGCAGAAGCAGTTGTTATTAGTGATACATTGGTGGCACTTCCAGCAGCAATTGTACCACCAAAAGCAGCTGTTTTTAGCAAGACATTGGTGGCGTTTCTAGTGGCGATTGTGCAAGTGGAGGCAGTTGTTTATTTTTAACAAGACAATGGTGGTGTGTTCAGTGGTGATTGAGCCAACAGAAGCAGTTGTTTATTAAGCTTTACATTGGCGGCATTCCCAGCACTAATTGTGCCACCTAGACTGTTTTTTTTTAGCCAGACAGTGATGTCATTTCCAGCAGCAATTGTGCCACCAAAAGTAGTTGTTTTTTTAAGCATTTCCAGTGGTGATTGTGCCACCAAAAGTGGGAGTTTTTTAGTGAGACATAAGCAGCATTTCTAGCTGTGATTGTGGCACCAACGCTGGGTATTTCAAGCCAAAACATGTTCTTTTCCTGACCATAACCAAGTGGTTTTTGTGTCTAAACATAACCCCACGTGGACCACAGCATTGTTGAAACGCAGGAACATAGTCTAACATATCAGTGACATAATAATGTACAAATATAACATATCTGTGGTTTGAAGAAACATCCAATTCCAACATTTGTTCTTTTGGGGTTGATTAATGCATATTTGGTCATCCATAGCATCCAGTAAGACACAAGCATTCACCAGTTCACCCGTTTTGATATAAGTGCACTAGCTTTGATTCTGAATAAATACCAGAGGATTGTAATCGCTCCAACATGTAATGCAGCATGTTGCTATACAGACTGTTTTTACAGAAATGCAAATGCTCCATGATATGTTCACCAGCTATTTGCTAACATTGACTCCTGGCTGATTGGTGTTGGGCAGACAGAATACAGTACTTTTTTCCTCTAAAAACAGCTGCCTGCTGCTGCCAAAATATATGCTGATGAGAGCTGTAAGAGTGAACCAAAACCATAAAGTCCCAGGCCCAATAATGAACTGAAAGACACTATAAAGCTCTGCAGAGTTGACGGTAACAGAAGTCAGATGATAATTATCTTTGGTTTCACCTCTATAAGCAACCCCTGTCACATACAAGTAGTCATGCGGTCAACTTTAATGTAATAATATTGATTATGGCAGATTTAAAGATGTAAATCAGCCCAGGCTCCAACTTATAGAAAACATTTTATCGCTCTGTTCCCTCAATAAGGATTATTATAATGAAAAAGGTTTCAAACCATCTGTTTTTCAGTTTATAATATGAATTTTAATCATGATGTTTGTGTCATGATGAGCGTGAGTATGTGGGTGTTGAATTTGATTTAGTTAAAACACTTCACCTCCAAAATTGAACCCATTCTAATTTTGCAGTTTAGAGGAGGCATATGAAAATTAATGTATTTTATTTTAATTCCTGGAAGGATACTTTATCTGAATTGAAAGGTTTTTTTTAATCTGACAGCAGTAATGTTATCTCTGTCTTGAGGACAGTTAGTTTAGAATGTGCACAAAGAAATTTCTTCCAGCATGAAGTAGGGGGAACAAATCCTCGTGCTGTTCCACTTACTGTAAATGGTAGACTGGCAATACTAGAATAAAAGTTATTTTAATGCTGCTGATAGGGATATTTTATAAGCTTAAAATCTGACATGTTGGATTTCTCACAGTAAGCTGTTGATTGCCATTAAGTTGTTGTCTGATCACAGTTTTTTCTTTGTTTTACAACCTTGAAAAAGGGTTTTTTAAAACTGACATGAATTCAATAGAAATACCATTTATTCTTGATTTGTGATTTGTGATTCAGAGCTCCCATTCCTTTCCAGTTTTCAAAAACCAAACTGCTATATTCATGCAGTTTAGGGATGTTTCCTATCACTTTCATGATTTTCTGTCTTTTCCTGCAATAAAACTAGAAATAGTAGGGTCTAACTTGCCCTCATTTCCATGTTTTTGAAATGCCTTTCCATTTTAATGGAGGACGTGCAAAGCTTTTTTAATACTGTAATCATGAGGAGTGTGTTATTCAAAAGATAAAAAGGAACTGATCCGAATCTGACTAGAATCCTATTAGTCTGGAGGCATCTGCATCCCCAATACTGGTGTAGCATTCATGTTACTGCTAATGTGGAGACTGTTATTTTGTAGTTCTTGTATATTTTATGTAGCCGAGATGGCAGCAGTGTATTAAGGTGTCGCTTTGAAGCTACCTGGTTTATGCAAGTGTAATGGCAGGCAGCTTTGGTCAGTGCTCTACCTGGAGAAATCCATTTGCATCGGGGCTGCATGGAAAGCAGTGCCAGGGAGAGATAACGCTGCATCTTTTCAAACGCAGGCAGCCAGTTATTTTTCATCGGGGCGTTCAGGAGTTCAAGGTGTTTCTCAGACAGGAAACAAGTGCAGAAATGTGCTTTACCAGGTCTGTGTTCGCATGGGCTCATTAGTGGAGCACTGGGTGAGTGATTGGATGATTACTTGTTATTGTTTGATTGTAATTAGGATTATTAAAGTGATTAATTGGCTATAGGATGATTGAGATGTTGAATGCTGGCTTGCTCCAGCTGGAGATGTGCAGCTGGCACACTGTTCAAAGGTCACCAGAAACATTTCTTAGTGTTTTTTTAGCCCACCTTTTAACTTGGGTTTCACATATACAGTGGTTGATGGAGCTTTAACAGCCTCCAGCTAATTGATCGATATGAATAACAAGCTTCCTGCAAGAAAAAGGACCTTGAACCCGTCTTTGAGGACATGCTGTGAACAAAAACTGCTTGCATATATCATGCAACAGTATTCCCCAGGAAATGTAGTTTATAAACTGATTTACTTTTTACATTGGCAAATATTTTTCATTAAGCTTGCGTATCGACCACCATGGATGGATTATTGAACGGCCCTAGGCTACCAGGCACAGACACAGGGGCCCAAAGAGTTTGGGCCCTTCCCCTGGCATTCACTTGAAAATGTCATTTGAATTAACGTGTACTGACCAGAAGGAGACATAAAATGACCACAAAGAGACACAAAACAACCACAAAGAGATGCAACGAAACACAAAATAACTACAAAAATGGGCAAAACAATTACGAAGAGACACAAAGCAACCACCAGGAGACACAAAATGACAACAAAGCAACAAAACCACCAAAATTTGCTCAGAGACACATTGCCTCAGTAAGACAGAAAATTACCTCAAAGGGACCCAAATGACAAAAAGACACAAAACAACCACAAGGAGATGCAAATTGACCACGAAGAGACACAAAACAACCACAAGGGGACACAAAATGACCACAAAGAGACACAAAACAATAGCAAGGAGACACAAAACAACCACAAAGAAACACAAAACAACAACAAAGAGAGACGAAATGACCACAAAGAGACACAAAGCAAACACAATGAGACGTAAAATGACAAAGAGAGACACAAAACAACATGGAGACACAAAATGACCACAAAGAGACACAAAACAACCATAGGGAGACACAAAAAGACTACAAAAACACAAAAACAACCACAGGGAGACACAAAATGACTGCAAAGAGACATAAAACAACCATAAAGGGACATAAAATGACAAAGAGACACAAAACAACAACAAGGAGACACAAAACAACCAAAAAGACAAACAAAATGACCACAAAAAGACACAAAACAACTGCAAAGACAAACATAATTACCACAAAGAGGCACAAAACAACCTCAAGGAGACACAAAATGACTACAAAAAGACACAAAACGACCTCAAAGAAATAAAAAACCACAAACAGATGCAGAACGACTCCAAAGATACATAAAACTTCCACAAAGACTGTGTCTTCCTCCCATGTCAGAGAGGTGGTGGGGCCTTTTGCAAACCTTTGCCCAGGGGCCCATTGTGTCATAATCCACCCATGTCTGCCACACCTAAAGTCAGTGTTTGACATGTTCTGTCAACAGCTAAAATCTGGTCTACATTTCTATTATTGCACTGTTGATGGGCAGTTCTTATACTAGTTGCATTTTCAAGACGCATCGAAACTTATGAGAGAGAGATGCGGTGGATTTGGCATAAATATTGCAGGCAGGGGCGCACAGACAGAATGTAATATAACATAGGTGTCCTTGCCAGCCTCAGGCGAGATATACAGTACTGTAGGTAGAGAGGCTCTGGGTTGTAGCATGTTATCTAGTGTTTGCTGCTAGGTGGAGCCCGAGTATACGGCGAGAGCGGCAATCCACATCCGAGTTTTTCCTCTCACCTTTCACTGGCTCTCCAAACCCTCGGTCTCCATACAGAATTACTCCCAGCCAGTGCGCACAATTGGTTTGTCATAGTCGCAGAGAGAGCTCAGTTTTTGGGACCCAAACAACTTAGATTCTCTTCCCCTCACTGCGGAGCTTTTCCCTCACAAGACCCCCCCCCCCTGCCTTTGAAATTCTTCTGGATACTCTTTTTGTGTGTGTTTGCGTGCGTGAGTGGTGAGGGCTGCTGGCGTTTCGCCTTTCAGCTCCATGGGACGTGATGTAGCCCCCGCACAGAAGGACGCCTTGTGCCATAAAGGGATGTAAGGGGACAGAACCGTGGATACAACACGAGGAAGCTGCTGTTTCTCCCGGCGACATCACCAGGACTCGGATTCTGGACGCACAGCACATTGAGCCGAGGCGCTTTTTACGGGGATATTGAACGGAGCGGCTGGAGGCAACTATTTGGATTCGTTGTTGTCTCTCCTTCGACCCCTTTCATCAAGTCCATTCCTCACACACAGTGCGTAAGGACGGTGCCCCAGCGCCTCAAAGACACTTGAGAGAGAAATAATCGGTAATACTTTGAATGGAAGGACGCGAGCTATCCCTCCTTTTCACCACTCATGTCTAAATCCGCGGTAAGTGTGACTTTCCGCTGCAAAATGCATGTCCCTCTGTTTGTGCGCACATCCTGAATTATCTGCAGATTCAGCTCAGGGCGATAATAATGCCCATGAATGAATCCCCGCAGCAGTGTTCATGTGCTCTGTAATGTCAGTCTTGGCATGCACTCCACTCTTAATTACTTTAACTGGGCTATTGATGCGTTCAGGTGTAATCAGCGCCGATCATTTCGCAACATATTGATAGCCAATATGAAAATTTCAATTTCCTGTCGGACTAATTAATCCGTTCTGTAAGAGGGCTGGATTATGATCTGATGTATCCGGGGGATTGTTGAGCAGTGATAGGTTTCACATGGTGCTTGAAACAATAGCTTTGCAAAGAAGTTGCAGATTGGATGCATACCCATGAATGAAGTTTTTGCATTATAAGGTCATGCAGTTTAATTGTGGGTTTCTCTTCACTTTAAATTGGATACAGAGCAATTATTTCTATGGGTTGAAAGCATAAATTGTGTGTCTCTCAAAGGTGCTTGAATCAAGAAACAGATGCAGGCCTGTGTTTTATGTACTGGAGTGTGAGGGGAGATGCAGTGGTGTGAGCATCTGCATTTTTCATGATAGGTTGTGTTGAGAATAAAATATGCAAGTTATTCGTTACGGCTGTGTAGAATTCCATTTATATTTCACTGAACACTGCACAGCAAATATCATTATTTAATGCACACGTATGGAAAGACAGGGTGGTGAGTGGATGCCCCTGCTGAGGAAGACATGCTGTCCTGTGTCTGAGAGAAGTGCAGGGTTGAGGGGGCCACTGCACTGCATGCTTTGATGTGAGGACAGCTCTTTCAACATCAGAATCAAAGTGGGAAAGGTAACCATGCCTATCACTTTGAGACGGATCTGAAGTTTTCCTCATCGCCGCAAAAACGATGCCCTTCGTTTCCAAATCAGTGTTTGAAATGTAGCTCAACCTTCATTGGATTTCATCCTGAGTAATATAACAGCTGTGAACTTGGAAGGGGATCTGTCATGAGTAGTTTTTCGACCAGGGTTTGGCTTCTTTCCTTGTGATTCAGATGTGTGACTAACATCCATAATGTATCCCCCCCCCCCCCCCCCCCCCCCCCCCTGCCCTATTTCTGAATATCATTAACATTATTGCTGGTTGTATCCTTATTTGACAATTACATTCATTATGTCCTGGACTGCAGCACCATCTGTCATATAATCTGCATTGGTAGAAGTGCCCTGAAGCAGCTGACACACACACACACACACACACACACACACACTCAGTTTCCTCTACCAACAGTAAAAACCTTGACTTCCTCCGCCAGGGGAAACTCAAGGGGACATTTGATGCGTTCTGCCTAAACGGTTATGTCAACCTGCACTTTGTTTTCAGTGTGTCTCATCCATTCTGATTCAGCTAAATGCTGCTCCTTGTGGAATATAATCTAGGTTATATTTAATATAACAGCAGTTGAACTCAGCATCTGGTGTGATACCTGATGGGACGGCACTGTATGAAAATAGAATAATTGTTCCCATGCCTTACTTGAAGCTGTTGTTATGCTGCAGTCCATTGTAGGGAGGCAGTGTGCTGAATATGAGACACTGTGCTACATATTGATTGAATTGGGAATCTTGGGTAAAGAGACACGTTGAGATAGTGATATGTGGTAGAAATAAAAATGGAAACTGGCAGGGTACACATTGATCTACTGTATTTTAGTAGTTGTTAAATGTTCAAGAAATGTCTTTTTTCCCTCCCAGCTCTCGTAACTGGAAATATCTTTTAATTCACAGAAATGGTTTGAACCCTTAACCTTTAAACGCTTTACTGGACTCGTCATTCAGTCCTCCTTCTGTCTGTATAGTGACTCATTCTGTCGTATATTTTGTAGACTCCAACACTTTGTGCCTGCACACATTTTTTCCTGCTGTATTGTATTATGCCAATATGGGTTAATTTGTTGCCCTCATTGGGACACATGCCCTTTCTTCATTTCTCCATTTGTATTGTTGCTCAGAAATGAGCCCACTCTCTGTGATCACCCTGCTGATGTAGAGTAGTTTTTCAGCTTGTGATTTTTTTCCATCTGCAATTCCATTTATTTGATTTGATTTTTTGCCTTTTTGGACACGATTGCGAGCCAGGAGGAATCCAATTTTGTCATTGCGGTATGAATGGAGACATGGGCTCTTCAATTCCGTCATTAGGTTAGCTTGATGTGGGGTACAGCTTCATGGCTCGTATTATGTACAGTGAGGGCTTTTACTGGTGTATCAATTTGGATAACCATTCTTCAAAGAGGAGTGTTTGAAAAAACCTGTCAGTCCCACACACAAGTTTTCAGTCTATTGTCAACATCTTTTGTGCCACAAATGTAAGGGAGATACGGTCAGTCTGATTTTTCTTTAGATGTGCGACACCTATTGCCGCTTTAAACTCATCACCTAAACTGTAAAGACACTGAATTTCCTTTTAGTGAGACCTTCACTGTCCGACTATGCCCAAACACTAATCGACCCCGGTCTGAAAAGAAGTATTGCAGCGTCGCTCAGTGAATGAATACCTTTTTTATGTCTTTATCTAACTGCTTTGTCTGTAGTGATGTAGCACACCAGTGCACATTGAATATAATGCTCAAGGTCATACCGTACATACTTTTTCAGATGTTGGATTCATATTTACTCACATTGAATGTACAGTCGTCTCTCAGGATGGAAGGCTGTGGACTGGTTGTGGTTAACTTTCATGGTCCCATGGACGTTAGCACCAAGGGTAAAAATATTTATTGGAGTTTTTATTTGTTAAAGTCGGAAAGAGTCCATAAAGACACAGATTACAAAAACTGTTAATAGATTTAAACACTTTTTGGTAGTTAGGAATTACACTTAGGTTGTAGCAATTTGATTACAATTCCAACAAACTGACAGCAGTGGTTCCCAACCTTTTTCATTAAGGGACCCCTTTTCAATCATTGAGTAAAGTGACATATTTAATGGATATTTCACATTATATTCAATACAATAACAGTATGGAACAACTGGTAAACTGTACAATTGCCCCAAATAGTGAACGCAATAACTGCAAAAATGTAAAAATTTGAGTTTTCCTTGTATTGTTCAGAAATTTCTATACAATTCTCTGTCTGTATTATGCTTTTTTATGAGTTTATATTTTTTAACAGTCATACAAACGTATTAGGCTTTTTATTTGACAAATTTGGTTTAGTCTTCTCCTTGACCTCCATTCTTCCATTCACTCCTTGAATGTTTTGATTGTGTACTTTTCTAATGCAGGACAAGGCTGTTAAGCAAAGAGGGAAGGCTTCGTGGAAACAGCTTCTGTTCAGGCGCTCACCATGCCCTTGTCCTTTGCCACTTTTTTAAGCTAACTTTTGAATAGTTATCTTACCTTTAAGAAACAACAATTTTTAAAAAGTTTTCTTCATAGAAATGAATGAAATGCTGAGATTTTGGCCCACTTTTTTTTGTTCTTCCATCCCTTAAAATCAAGATGGCCTTGTAAAGATTTGGTGACCCCTAACGTTGGGAACTAGTGACCTACAATAATGTACGCTCACTCCTTGTCCCATTTACTTCAACTGAAGCTAGCTCAACGGCATGTGTAATCCGTAGAGCTGAAACAGTTGCCTCGTTAATCGATTAATCATTTGACAGAAAATGACTTTGCAGCTTTTTTTGAAAACCCCTTAATGGCTCTCAGCCTTTCAGCCTCTCAAAAACAAGAATATCTTTGGGCTTTTGACGTGCTGATCAGACAAAACAAGACATTTAAAGATGTCACCTTTAAATTTTACAGTATTTTCTGACATTTAAAGACCAAAAGATTAATCATTTGTCAAGAAAATAATCAGTAGTTCCAGCCAAAGTTCCCTTTGTTGGTGTGATGTCGTGGCTGTAATTTGGCAGACTTGCAGGTCAGATTTCACCCGTGTGCAAATTTAAATGGCAAATTTACCCCGTGGGCTGATACGAACACTGATGCGCTGTTTCTGGCACGAATCTGACAATGTGCCATCACCTTATTTTGCAAAATGTTACACTACCAGACTAGAAACTGCAGTATGACTCTCATACACTGTTCATGTTCTACTTGATAGTTATTTATTACTCATGTTGGATCTTTCTCAGGGCTGAGTGTGGGGCTGTGTGTAGGTGAACTTAACTGAAGGTCATGGTTTCCAGCATTCATAAATCCTTACATGGCAATCTTTATGTTAAATCTCCCTGCATGTGACATGACCATTCTCGAAAGATTAGACTTACTCATCATAGGCAGCTCTGCATGAGATCCTTGACAAGTTAGAAAATAAGGACTACAGAAGAAGAGAAATCTGAATTCTCACACAGGCGGTCTAAATGACGGATTTTAAAACGTATTTTTGCAGTTGAATGATTGTTTATCCCTGCGGCTGGATGCTGGCATGTTGAGCATCACAGAAACATCTTCACAGAGGGGAGATGACGCTTTATATTTTTTGGCAGATTTTTCCCCTGTGATTTTTAAAAAATGGGTGGCTCTGTCTCCAGTATAACCTCATAGACAAGGTAGCCTTGGTGATTAAAAAACACACTGGTTTATATGCTTTGAATTTATATATGATATTTTTGGGTCTTTTCAAGTAGAATACTTAGTCCTTTGGCAAAAAAGATAAAGCAGACCACCTACTGTACTGTATTAACATTCCTGTGGACCAAATCACACCCACTGCTACAGTGAGGCCCTTGGTTTTTCTAAGGTCCCAAAGACCAAAGTTATCATGCTGTTAGGAGGGAGACAGGTTGGTCTGACGGGGCCCTTTCTCTGGCAGGAATGTCACAAAAGAAGAAAAGCAAAAGCCGAAAATAAAAAAAGAACGCACATGGCCGAGGAAAGGTCCTCAAGGTCCACGCCTCTCAACACTTTAGCTGTCCTGTCTCATAAAGAGCTGGGACACAAAGGTTTTGACACAAGCTTTCACAACCCCCTGCAGGAAATGGAGGTTACGGTTTAGATGGAGACTTCAGCCAGTGCTTGATGGAAAGAACAGACAATAAGTTTTTTGATTCTGTATAGTTCTGCAAAGATTGACCCCAATGTTTGGGAGCATTTTAAGTGTAAAAGTCAAAGAATATAGAGGAAAACACACACAACTGCTTTTTAAAAATCGCATTTTTTGCTTTAGATACAGCACAAATGGTACCATACTATTGAATTAGAGCTATGATAAAGCCGACCCTACATGAACTTGCATAGTTTCTGTCCGAGCCTGACCCGAGCCCTTAACCACGACATCAGTTTTAAACCTGAGCTCGTTTGCAAACCCAAATTTCCACTGTAAGAATACAAAAAGTCCCCCCTATTTTTTAAATATTAAAACATTTCTTACAAGCCCCAGTCAACTGAAGTCTTTTCAGTGCAGTAGCAAACATTCGTGACACAGTCGCTGACATGCACCGGGAAATTGGAGCCAACCTGACCTGGTTCTGGGGAAATTTGAGAAATACAGCCCAGCCTGGCCCAAACCTGTCAGGTTGGGCCCAATTGGGTCCAGGTTGAGAATCAAAGCTCTAGGTTGAATATGTGTTCCAAAGTTACCAGGCATGGGCGTACATTTCGGGGCTGGGGGACGCAGGAGAAAGTATCTTCTCATTATTTAGAACAGGTCCCTCCAACCGAACACATGTAAGTACCACAGTCCTTTTATTTTGACAAAAAGACATTTCCACCCTAAAATGATGCAAAAAATTGTACACAAAAATTCACCAGAATGTAGGAAATCGTTTGAGGCTCAAAATTTCCTAAGAGAGGACCCCGACCCCCCGTTTCATATGCGTCCCCCCAATGTTGAAACAAAACCTGTGCCCCTGTCAACAGGTTGGGGCAAATGATTTTAGTGGAAGGGTTTGAGTGTTTGGCATCAATGCTTTTTGTGTGCTTATCACACCCCTGCAAATAACACTGAGAAATAAGAGGGTCTCTGCAGACCTATGAAACAGAAAGTACAGATGCACCCTGGTATTTGTGATAAAGAATAATCAACTGCTGCACTCTGTTGAGAAAAAGAGAAAAATCAACACTGTCTCTTCATCTCCCGTATTTGGTAAACCCAACTGCTATTTCCACCAGTGCACCTATTATTTACCAACATGATGACGGGGATTATCAAATTAATTCCAGGCCCTTCTCTGTGCCTGGTTTACGACCTAAAAAAAAAACGACACAAGAGTGGTTAGAGGAAGGGTGTGTGGTGTATCGATGAGCCTCTTTAAATCACTAATGGATTTGCGGGGGATTTTATACCACTCCAGTGAGTCTGTGGTGTGCTGAGGATAGGGCGAGGTCACGGAAACATTTCTCTACCATACCTCCAAGTTAAAACTCAGAGCCAGGAGAATGACAGTGACAATGAATAGGAAAAAATGGGCAAATATGTGACAGTGTGTAGTTGGAGATAAGATGACTGGCAAACCATGAAATCAATTGGGGCATTTTGTACTGTCACATTTACAGAACACACTCAGCCTCGACTGTTTTTTGAATTGCCCTCACACGTCATTTTAATCTATGCATTCAATTTAAAGAAAGGCCTGCAAGGCTGGTACATTGTCAAGCTCAAGTGTAGACGTTAGCATGACCAGTGACAGTGTGCTTTGAAAAATTCTTATGCTGCAGTTTTTATTATCTGCGAGCCACCCCTCCACCCTTAATTTGACACATAGTTAAGTTGTCCCCAGGGGGGTCAAAACACTTAGCAGGCGCATTTTAACACCCGACAACTTCTGCAGGGAGAGATACAAAGACAGCATGCCAGGGAGCGCAGAGCATTAACTAGCTCGTGCAAATGCAGATGATGCATTCATTTTATGAATGGAGATGAAGATGCCATCTTTGCATTGCAGCAATGATTCTTTTAAGACTGTTGCTCGCAGATAAGGGCCTCTGCAGTATTCCTGACCAGCAAACAGAACAGTGATCAAATCAGTGGCCCCTTACTTGATAAAATCAGCGCAGACGTTCTTAGCAAGTATATCTGTGTTCCAAAAAAGTTTGTTGTATAAAATTGTTAACCCTAGCCCCCCTAGACTGAACTGGCCCAAGGAAAATGAACGCCTACCAGTGAAAAGGATACATTCTCGGCTGAAGTGCAGATATGGACCCAAAAATGTCAACTTAGCATTTAAAGCAATCCAAGCCACTCTTACGACCCTGTTGGTGGTGTTAAAAGGTACCCAAAAGCTATCAAACTGACAAAGCCTGACGGAGCCGCAGTACATCAACCTCTTTACTACTCTGTAAAATCTGATACATTTGTCTATGTGCATTTTACAGTATGACGTTTTTTTTCCAACAATATTGATTGCTTTCCTTTGTTCTGAGGTTTTTTTTCCTTGTGAACTTTGGACCAGTGAAGAGGATTCAAACAAAGATGCAATGCTTCTCCGAGACCGAAGCTCTAAAAGAAGTTAATTTATGGCCTGTTTGGGAGGCAGGTTAGGGCTTGAATACATAATAAGGTAGTGCACCTGCAGCCGCATACAAATGAATGGAAATGACGGTTAGTATTTACGCCTCCCTAAACCATTGGGACCTCCTGATCTGACCACTAATTGGCCAGCGAAGAGAAATGAAGATAGCTTTCTTGTTCACAGGGTGCTGTCTCTGCAAATATCAGGTGCAGATTTGCGCATAGCAGCTTTGCACCCCGAATCCCACACAAGTCATCGATAAGTGCATCTTGAACTCATAGGAAAGCATTACAAAAGAGAATTATTCTAATGGAGTGATGCCAAACGGTCACTTAAGTTCATAGTTTGTGCTGTTAAAGTAATCTAATGTAGGTAGATAAGACATATTATTTATAAAGAACACACCTTTCCGAATGCTTTATAAAAACAGTTCTGTCAAAACAATTTGCTGTATAACTTGGATGATACAAAATACTGTAGCTCCTTAGCATGGACGAATTATAAGACAATTGGCCCCTGGGCACAGACACGTAAAAGACCACCCACTGCTCCCATATGGAACTAAGACCTCCAGATTGAAAGAGACACAAAATGGCAACACAATAAATTGTATAGTCTTTGTGGTTAATTTGTTCCTTTGTAGGTGTCTTGTGAATCTTTGTTGTTGTCTTGGTTCTCTTTGTAGTTATTTTGTGTCTCTGTGTTGTTGTTTGCCGTCTCTTTGTAGTTTTTTTGTCTTTGTAGTCAATTTATGACTCTTAATATGTGTTTTTGCGACTGTAGTTTTTGTTGTGTCTCTTTGTTGTCGTTCGGTCTTTCTTTGTAGTTTTTTGTCTTTGTAGTCATTTTATGACTCTTTATAGGTGTTTTTGAAACTAGGTTTTTTGCATCTCTTCAAAGGTTTTTTGCATCTCTCCGTTGTCGTTTGGTGTTTGTAGTTTTTTTGTCTTTGTAGTCATTTTATGACTCTTTATAAATGTTTTTCAGACTCTTTGTAGTTGTTTTGCATCTCTACGTAGTTCTTTTGCATCTCTTTGTAGATGTTTTGCATCTCTTTGTAGTTCCTTTGCATCTCTTTGTAGTTCTTTTGCATCTTTTCATAGTCTTTTGCATCTCTTTGTAGTTGTGTTGCATCTCTTCATAGTTTTTTTTGCATCTCTTTGTAGTTGTTTTGTGTCTCTTTGTTGTCGTTTGGTGTTTGTAGTTTTTTTGCCTTTGTGGTCATTTTATGACTCTTTATAGGTGTTTTTGCCTCTCTTTGTAGTTGTTTTGCATCTCTTCATAGTTTTTTTGTATCTTTTTGTAGTTGTTTTACATCTTTTTGTTGTCGTTCTCTGTCTGTAGTCATCATTCTGTCTGTTTAAAGTCATTTGCATCTCTTTCTAATCATTCTGCATTTAAATTTTACCCGTTTAGTAATCCATCAATGCTCCTCAGTACTTTAAAATCTTCGAAAAATGACGGCACATTGAAGAACGTCAAATTTGATAGTGTAACTATTATGTTTGGATAAATTCCATTACAGCATTTTTTTCATTATGCTTTACTTTCAGCCCGTCACTTCAAAAATGCTTGTAATGAAACACAAAGCATGAATGCCTTGCAGAAATGTTGATTACAATATCCTGCTGAACCTTTTAGATTAAAATACCATTTCTCTATTCATACTTGATCAAATTTGCAGAGGGTAGAAGCGTTTCTGCAGGTGGATAATTAAAGTGTTTTCACACAGGTGGTTGGCTTCACAATGAGGGATTTATGCTTTGTTTATGTGTAAGGTCATTTCATCTTTTTCTTAATTAAGAGAAGGCACATTTATCATGCACTAAACTAGGGTGTATTCTTTGAGTTGATCAGAGTCTGATTCCACTTGTGATTTCAAAATGTATTGCAGCGTTTCAGCATCTCCCTCTGTGCTTGTGACTTAGACCAAATTGATTTTCCTAATCAATAGCATAGGATTGGATTTAGGAGTGTGGGAGTTGGGGGTGGGGTCTGGCAAGGCCGACTGCCTCAGCCAGCAGGCTCCTCAAGAGTAGTCCCTTGTTTGTTCCCGTCTTTATGAGCTTCTGCTCACCAGGAACAGTGCATTTTAAATCTGGGCGCTTTGTACACCTGCTATCCTGCTTCATCTCAGGTTGGTATAATGACAGCAGAAATGTGTATCCACTGGCAAATATAAACTTCCCTGCCAGCCCTTTGTCACCTCTGGAATGGAGATGACTGAATTGATGCACCGCCCCAGTGGAGCAAAACCGTTTAAATGACAACACATTTTTGTCTCACCTTGAACTTAATTGACTGCCTGAAAGCTGGCGTTTGAAAAGTGCTGACAGAATGACTTCTCTTGTTGTTTGGAAACGGTAGCTATTGACAGAGCCTGTTCTGTGTTGTTTTCATACTGCTGTCACACCTGCGTGCATCTGAGTAGCACATTTATGAGTAAGGATGGATGGTGTCTTCATACTGCTGTGCATTATGGATGGTTCATGTGACATGTATTACTCCTAATGGGCTTAATGTCTGTATGCATTAGTATGTATCGCAGTTCTGCAGGGAGGAGAAGTGGCAAATGTGCTCCTTACTATTCAAGGGCGAATTAAAGTACATGGATCGCTATTTAGTCACATTCCGTGCAAGTTGGCTTTGGAAATGGAAGTATCTAATATTCCCACTCCAGCCTGTTAGTTAGAAAAAGCAGTCGTTAACAAGGCACCTGATGACAAGTAGGTTGATGACCCAGGTGTCCACCAGTGTCCCTGTCAGTCATGACAGCTGGAGGACTGGGTAGCAGTTACGCTGTCACTGGAAACGACCAGCTACCCCCACTCCTCGCCATCCATTCGTACACTGGTCTTGCCTGTGATGCTGAGCTGCTACGGCGCAATGGTGGCAACTGTGGGATTTCTTAGAGGGGAGCCACAAGACTGTAATCAGTCATTATGTCAGAAGCGAACCCCGTGAGCCCCACTCCAGCTCATTCAGCCAAATAATAAGCAGCAGATAACGGCGCTGGCGTGCAAGCAGGAACAGAGCCCCCCCGGGCGAGGAGCTGGAAAACGGGGGGCCTTTTCCTTTCGGCTGCCTACGCAGGGACGTCACCTTGGTTCAAGGGCTGGATCGAGCTTCATACGGCGGACTGAAAATTTCGGCAGAGACCTCCCTCTGGGTTAATGGCAAACACACCTTGAGGTGCTGACAAGGAATGTGTATTTCTTTGTCTAATGATTGCAGGCAGAAATATGCTGGAGAGTTAAATGCTGTGTCAAAATATAAACTCAGATCAGGTAGCACTACAAAGGGAAAGGCTGAACCGGCGGCTAGATGGTGCTTCCTAATAGACTGTAGATGTCTTAATGTGTTTTTCACATTTGACACTTGAACAAGGTTCTTTTTGGAAAGCCCATTAAAACTTTATATTGTATGCATCCTGAAAAAAAAAGTCCACTGTGAAGTTATAGCTGCGACCAGCTTTGTTGGTCAGTTGATTGGTCTCCAAAAATTTCCCCACCCTTGTCGGCCACAGTTTTTACCCCAGGAGGCTGAAATTTGGCATGGCATTCAAGTATGTCTTTGTATTTATGCTAATTGGCTAAAAGGGGGAGGGGGGGTGGGGGTGGCAATGGCAGTGGCCTATTGCAAAAAAGTGGCATAACTTCCAAAGGGATTCACAGCTTGTTTCGTTTCTATTTCCTAATGTTTCGTAATAGGCATTTTGGACCAGAGGAACTTTTTCATAGTTCTTAGAACCCCACTTTTTTGTGCCTTTGTTGGGGCCATCTTACAATGCTGTTCTGAGGGACTTTTTAGCTCCTAGTTTAGAGTAGGTACTTTCTCAGCAGAAGAGGAACAATGAGTGACCTAAGTATGTAGTGATTGGTCCAGAAGTCAGTGGATGTTGATTGGATGAACACAGCCAATGCCGCACCGGCAATCGATGTTTTTAAAAATCCATTAGAAATACATTAAACAACATCTTGCAAGAAAATAATGGAAGAAAATGCAGCAGATGGACCAACAGTGAAGTCCAGGCTTTATTTAGCATATATGTGATGGTGGAAACACAATGCAATTTGGACTCGTCAAAGCAAAATTGGCGGTACTATACCAACTGCCGGCTGGTGCACAGTACTTTGCTTACAGTATTTCACCAATTGATGTTGCAAATGGAAACAGAAAAAAACCCTGAAGGTATGTAGTTCTTTGGGGAGCCCCAGAACTGAAAATGCTTGTGAGACATTGAAAGATCGCCTCAGTCTTAGTAAAGGTTGGTGGACTGCGTAAATACCAGGGATAACAATGGAAACAAGTCCAGCACTTTATTGTTCTGGACTTTACAAACTCTCATATATGTTGGATTTTACAAACAATGCTGTAAATTAATCAAAATTTCCAGTCACAGATCTCAATGAGCATTATTTCAGCATTAGCATTGACATCCTTGCAGTGTTTAATCATTCAGATGCCTCCACAAGACTGCTGACTATGTGATATTGAATAAAAAACCACCCCCTCCTCTTTTAAGCCCCATTCCTTTCCCCTCCACCCTCATGGAGTTTTGTCATTCCATAACAAGGGTCACAGTCCCCCATTGTCTCGCAATAGCATTCCTCGACATGGTAGTATTGACTGGTTCTGCTGGGCGAGCGTTGCTATATAACATCCATACATCACTGGGAAGACAGAATGACAGACAGTGGGAGTTGAGATGTCAGATCGTCCTCTCCAGGCTACTGACATCCACTCCCTTCCTGCTCTCCACAGCATTGATAGCCCCCTGCTTCCGCACCATGCTAGTGCACTTGACATGCCCGTGATATAAATTTTCTTATAGTGGATGGTGCAGGAATAATTCTGCTTCCGATTAATGTTGTTTTAAAGGTTCTCGAGCGGCTCTGAACATACATTCACAGAGATATGAATGTTATTTGTTCATCGACTGCTGCATTATAATTGGTTCACTACTGTATGCATGCAAAGATTGATAGCTAGATTAATCTCATCAAAATGTTAAGCTTTTATAATCTTCTCATGGACCCCTTTTACTCTCTCATACATAATAAATGTAGGTAAAAGTCAGGCTGATATAGAGAAATAGCTTAACACAAGAGCATGCTCGTTCAACATGGAAAATATGAACCTGCTGCATGCCACCAGACAATGAGCTCATACAGGTCAGCGTAGGTCCACCCTTTATGGAATTTCTGCCCATAATGATTAATAAGGTAGGTGTAGTTATTGCCTTGGAAGTCATCAGTGGAATGTTGCAGTTAATTTTCAGTACACCTGTGCCTGCAGTTTCTCTTTCTTAATGCATTGTTCTGTCTATATTATTTCTGTGTGCTGTACAGTTTCTACTAATGAACAGCCCATTATTGATTTGTATAGGGCAACAAAGATTGCTTTGTTCAACCGTTTCTTATCAGTCCAGTCTCTCTCAAAGAGGTGTCGAAAGCAGTAGAAAGACATCCCACTACTTTTGGCGACTCCAGACCAAAAGTCCATTTAGCGGGGGTTCTGTTGTCACTCGTGAGCGCTGTGAAAGGTTAGGCTCCTGTAATCTTGTTTATGTTTTTGGTCAGTAGTAAGCCTCCCTAAGCCAGCTTTGTGTCAAACACAGCTGGAGAGGCCTTTACAATTGCAGCAGAGCAGAAATAATTGGTCCAGCAGCTTGGATGCAGCCATGACACACAGGTAATTTGCTAATTTCTGTCTCTCAGCTGGTGTTATCAGTGCAGGAAGCTGTGGCTTTTGGAAAGAGTGTGTTAAAATGATTTATACTCTTCGTGCTGCTTTGGTAGAAATGGAAATTAAATGGGACGAGCAACTTGAATAAAAGAGGCTTTGGTGTGGCTTTTGTACCAAATTACAATAATTAAACATGACCCCCTGAAATCTCCAATTAAGTGTCCTCATCACATCTCCCTGTTGGGTTGGTTGTGTCCTGCTGTACTGTATCTATCACTGCAAACAAAGTGCACATGCTCATCCAATGAATTGCCACAGAGTAGTTGTCAATAACCTGACCTTCCATAGAGGGCTGGACAGTATGGAGAAAATCAAAGATCACAATTAAAGATGTCAGTTACAGTTCATTTAAGTTATATCACACCAGAAGGAGTGCTGTTGTACTGTATATCAGGAGGCCAAGTGCCGAAGATAATCACAGCCGTGCTGATATTCAGTACAACAGCATGACCTCGAGTGTGATATTGCTTTTATTGCTTTGTTGCTTTTACTGTCGCCTAAGTGTAGTATTCAGACTTCTTTCCCTCCCTTTGTCCTTTTGTGAACATTCACTGTTTAACTGAAATGTTATTTGTGGTAATGTGTTTGTTTTGACAATCCTTAATGTTGGCTAAATAACGGTTAACATAATGGTTCACAAGACCTGTGAAGCGGAGTGATATTTGCATAGTTAAAAAAACAAGTGCTGTTATGCTATATATCAGAACTCACGAAAGGCCTCCTGGCCAGGCACAGTGCTCGGTCGGAACTAACTGTTTTGTCATTTGTTTTTGATAGCAAAAATAACCCCCTAAAAACAGAAATCACATGAAATACAAAAGGCTTTTGGTCCAGCGCTCGGTTGATTCAGTGAGCTTTAGTACTACATTTTCAAGGGCTATCAATTTAGAGAGGGGGAAATTTAGTGTTTTATAATGTAAATTTCTTGCCTTTTCTTTTATTTGCTGTTGGCTTTACAATATTGTAGGGTTGACTATTGGTGCTTCCACAAAATATTTACACAAGATTTTTGATAAAATATCATCAGTAGTGTGGATATGATGACTAAATAGGTAAAGGCAAATAATAGAGCAGCTTCAACAGTGTGGTATGTTCAGAAAATTACATCACTTTACTGTAATGCAGCACTTAAAACCAGGAAACACCTACGTTATATGATTTCCATAGTCTAAGATAATATCTAGTCTTACATCACTGTGTCAATATAATAGAAATATATCTCCCAACCTGACTTCCATACAATCAAAATGAGTCCTGGCTATGTTATGTCTTAACATTCCCAAGAGAAACCTTTTCCCCCTCAATTTAGCCCTCATGACTTAAAGCAGGCCACCTCCAACTGACGGGGAAATTTGAATTGGAAAGTCCGTCGAAGCCACTTTTAATTATACTGGCAGTAAAGGATGAAACTGAGCAGGAATGAAGTGCTTTTTGTGCATTGATTTTTTTCTCTGCATCTGTAGATGCACTAGAGAGAGAGAGGGAGAGACAATTGTAACCTTCTCTATCGCTGCACTGCAGGCAAACAAGGGGGCTCCATGCCCTTTTTTCTGCTTTCTTTTTAATACAATGAGAGCATGTACATCAAACCATCCTTCTCATCTAATTAGGAAATGCCAGTGAATTGAAAAGGAACTCGGGCAGGTCTGGAAAGAGGCCACACAAGCACTTTACCTTGATAGAGTTTTGATGGTTTCTATGATCTGTTTTGACATCTGACAAAACTTTGGCTAACCTTTGGTGTGGATTTTTGTAAGTTCGATGACAAGGTGTGGCAAGGCTTGCGGATCCTTTGCGCTCCCTCTGTAGCTTTCCCCTAAGGATTTATGCCCATTCCAGTTGCTGTTTCCGGGGATCTTAAGACTTTATTTTGGCAGAATGTCACCTCACCTGGGTATTGGGAGAGTGACTGCCACCTTGATTGCCCTCAGGTCCCTGCAGGATTCCTGCCCGACTCGGCTACTGCAGATGACTCCAGACTATAAAAAGATCAGTTACTTTGGAAACAGATGACAGCCTGGCTTTTGTTTGCTTGTTTTCAGATGACGCTTCCTCCTGTTTTCTTGAGAAGTTCCCCTGACCGCGTGCTTTGCACAGTCACACCAGCAGATGCGGCAATTCGTCATGCATAAGAAACCCCACTCCGGCAGCCATCTGTCTACTTGTGTCTGTTACCATGCACCGGCAGTTTGTTTTGATACCCATTACCCATATACAATTTTAATGGCATGCAAAATATGCTGAACCAATCTCATGACCTCCGAACCTCATTCTAAAATCTCATTCCCGACCTATGCCTGACCCAAGTAACAGAAACCAGGAAATATACTGACTGTCACCATATATAGTTTCTGAGACTTGCGGAAAGGTTTGCCATGTGGTGCCCTGATATACTGTTACCTCCACTGGATGGCTGGAATGAATTATTATGCCCACTTAAAATGAAATAAGGCTCCCCTGACCTGATTTCTAGATGACCTAACAAAAATAACATGCTAAATCACAGCAGGTAGAAAGCAAGGAGGTCAGAGGGATTGCTCTAACTGCTCTGGGAGCTGATACCAAATTCAGAAGCCATTTCACCCAGTCAACTGATGATACAAAAAGCAGTGCTACTTCTAGGAATACGTAAACACAATGGAACAAGGTGTATAAGCAACCCAAGAACATCAACCCTGGACTAGTCTGTAAATCTACATATTGCATTCAGGGACAACACAAAAAATCTTGCTTTCTAAAATCTCCTATATGATTCAGATTAAAAAAAGAATATGTTCATAACAAATAAATGATTGTCAAGATATAGTAAGGGTTAGGCAACTACAACATTGGCCGAAGGTTAGGGCATGGTTGGAGTACACAACTTTATGTAGGTAGCCTGAACGTTAGCTTTGGATGTAAATCATGAAGTGCAGAATCATCTAATATGTACATAATTCCTGGGATACTGGGATGAATTATACCCTCTACCACAATTAGTGCATATATGCAGGTTTTTTAACCTTGGGGAAACCTGCTAAAAATAGGCAATAATCCTTTGCCATTGCCAGAAGACGAGTATGCCTTTTTTTTTTAATTCAGTTGTATCAGAATAGACGTCACAAACACCCCAGAAAATGGGGTTAGTGAATAGTAGAAAGCAGCATGGAGACCAGCAAAAATGTTCTTTTTTAGAACTATTACTTACTCGTTCTTTCGTTTCGAACTCGGCGCCAACGGATTCTGAACAATGTTGGAGCACTACTTGGATGGGGATGGATGGAATTTGTGGCTGAGATGATAAGATTTGCAGAAGTTACTGACTGCCAGAAAAGGGGCGGAAGTTAGATGTCCACTCAGATGTCATGTTTCTATCACTGTCAATTGGAGCTGGAGCTGATAAATACTTGTGACGACTGCAGAGTCATGTCCTGGGAATTATGCCGATTGTAACCTTTCCCACTAAAGACAAAAGCCAGATGTTAGTGGGTGTTAGTGGGGGTTTTTTGTCCAGTGGGAAAGGGGCTTTAGACAGTTGTGGCAATGACTCTTCTCTTGTTGTATTAGCTGCTAGCTGCTTCAAAGATCCGGGTTTCCATTAGTATGCGGCTTCTCTTTCAGTTGAGCACCAAGCACTGGTAACCACAGCACACTGCTGCTTACCATTATGATTGTTTCTGGTTTCTTCTTCCACCCCCACCCCACCTATTTCCCCCTTGCATAGCAGCCTCTCTGTTTCCCTTGCATAGCAGTCCCCTGTTCAGATGACTAAATTTGACATTTGTGCGATGTTGGAGGTGGGATTTGGGGGGCTTTCAAGGCACTTTCAGAGTATAGCGTAAAGGTTATCCATACCTTGTTCTGTACTGCCAGCAAATGCACACACTGTAGACCTCCAAAGCTTTTCATTTCTCTCTCTTTTATGCAGCCCTTTCTTGTATTTCGGAGCAGAAACACCTTTTCTCTTCACATTGTGTGGCCGTGCATTAGTGAGGCCAGCTACTGTTTCTCCTCCCATCCATTCAGTTCAGTCACATTTGCTCATTGCAGGTGACCTGATGAGAACACGGCCCTTATCTCTCGCTGTGCCCAAGAAGAATTGAACACGTTTCCTCGGCCCATATTGTAACATTAAAGCAGTCGATTGCCACATGCTATCACATCAGCCACTAGCATGGAATAATGCAGTGCAGGCTTTCAGTGATAGAAAGATGCCTATCATTCTTTGCTGAGCTTTTACTCTCCTCAGGGCTACATGTTTAATATGACTCTACAAATGTGATTTAGTGGGCAGATAGCCTTGGGACTAGAGGTCGCTGCAGCAGAGACCTCTGGTGTGTAGTATATGGCAACAACGTATGTAGGTTAAGGTTATCTTGCCGATGTTGTGGAAGTGGATATTGCGGAGGGATTCTAACAGAAAAAGCATGTATGAGGTTGGGGTTAGTGAACAACTACTAAGGCTTCTTGCATCACTATCAAGGGCACAGAACTTTTAGAATTTTCTGGATTATTTCAGCAGTTTCTGTCTTCTGTGATAATTCGGTGCTTATTCCTTTGAGCAGCCTCGTCCGTCCTTACTGCATATTTCCTGAAAGCAGTCTCTCACAAAGCATCAAATTCATATGACATGTTTTCCTTCAGCTCTCATCCCACCCCCTATCTTTATTCATCCTCGATTCAATTACTTTTTGGTTTCAGCAGAGACTCGTTCTATACTATATTGCTCTCCGATGCGTGTTGCTACCCCACAGATTTATGTCGGAGCTGAAGGATGGCTGTCCAATTTTCTGCATGGATAGCAGCGCCGGTGGCATTGTGTGTGTTTTAAAAGCTCTTGTCAGATGTGCGTTAAGGACGTATGGACCACGCAGCCATGTAATTCTTCCAGACAGTGGCCATTTCTGTCACATCCTGCCATTAGCTTGTGTATGGCAGTGATTTGCCATGTGAGTTCTTATGGTCTAGAGGAAACGGAGTGTCTGTGTGTGTGTGTATTGGTATGCATTAGACTGGATTTGAAGCTATAATTCAGTGGCTGTGGGCACACATGTCTTAGTAGTTAAATTACTCATATTGCCAGCTTTTTTTTCTCCTCACCAGTTATTAATTTCAGAGATAATAAAAAATGTTACCACCTGAATGGCCACTTCATTCATCCTTGTAAATAGGGAATGCATACCAAATTGGAAAATTAGTCAAACCAGTTGCATTTGTTGTTGAAGTTTTTAATTTTTGCAGAATGCCTGATGGTGGAAATTGTTTTTCGGGGATGTATAGAAAAGGGCAAATGTATTTTTTTTTTTCATCTTTCAGTGTGCTTGTTTTCTTTTTGACATATTTGGCACGTTCATAAATAAAGTCTGTGCTATAGTGTAGGGTGTATATAACTCCATAATCATTTATTCTGACAAGTCTTCCAAGTGTTTTCACTCTTGGCCTATATAATGTCACAGCTATTCTCAGCTATCCGCCTATTAAAGGTCCCGTATTGTGCTCATTTCATCATGCTTGTATTTTAAGTTTCTACTAGAATGTGTTTACACGCTTTAATGTTCAAAAAACACATTATTTTTCTCAAGCTGTCTGCCCGACTACACCTGTATTCATCCTCTGTCTGAGATGCTCCATTTTAGCACCTGTGTCTTTAACCCCCCCCCTCCCAAAAAAGGCTAGTCTGCTCTGATTGGTAGCTGTTTTCAGGTCTGCACCATTATTGTAGCCAGGGGATGACTGTATTGGCACTGTATTGGCACTTTCTACCTTTATAGACCATTTGGTTGTCATTCTGTTTCAAGAACAACAGATTTGGTCCCTGTTTACTTCCTGTCAGCAACTGCATTAACAAACATTGGAACAGCAAATACAAAGGGACTCAGTCTATATAGTGTAGTTGTTTGACATCACAACTTCATGGAAGTCCTGGCAGGTCATTTACAGGTACAGTTTCTCTAGCATCTACACCTGCTTTATATATACATAAAATAGACATAGAACTCTGACTTCTTACATTACAGAAAGTTTAGACCCATAGCTCCACATTAAACCCAATTTTTGGCCTCAGTAGTCAAGTTATCTCAGTAGAATCTGTCTAAAATTGTAGACAGCCTGAATCTGTCACATACCAGTAGACAGCTAGCCAGCATGGGGTCACACAGCCCATTACTGTGTTGATGCGGTTATAGTTATGTCTTCCTTTGTAGTCGCAGTGAAAGGTTGACGTGCCCCCAGCTGACCGCCCCCTCCTCACAGGGGTCCTGCGATATCTCGGTTGTCTCCTTCCAGGCCTGAATGGGCACATTGTGCTGCTGCCTGCCGCTGCTCTGCAGACCACTAGGTCCTCCACACACACCTGTCAAGCCATGTCCTTGGCGCCTTGGGTGCTGAGACACTCCAGAGCCCCCCTGCTGCACACATGGTTATTGAACCCTTGCGCACCCATACAAACCCATACACTAAAAAGCAGTCAAACATGAACAAATAAACACGTGCGGCTATGCAGACCTGTGTTAAGACACAGACACGAATCCACAGAGACATACACAATTGAATTTCACATAAACACAGAGCATGCATACATGCTCTTTCACACACTCCGACACACTCAAAGACTTGGCTTTATTGGAAACACACCTCTCTCCGCTCTCTTATGCCAAGGTTATATTCAGTGTGCAGGTTGGCTTTAGAATTCAGAAGGGGTCAAGTTCCGTATTTGTCAGGGTGGGGAGGGCAAGGGCACGTTGGGCTGCTTGGGGTGCACACACTCACACATGGAAACAAGATTCAGAAGTAAACTACCTGTAACTCGATCCACTGCTTCAATTAGTTGCAGATTTTCTGGTTTTGAGTTGACAAGGGAACCTTTGTGGGGCATAGTGTCCTTTGCTTCCATATAGCAAATATATATAGTTTATGAAAGTGCTATGAATAACTTTTTTATCATAAATTAATCATTGTATTGCAAAAACAATTAGTTGATTGACTGATAAGGGAAAATGAATGGCAACAATTTTGATCATTGATTAATCGCATCACCAATCGACCAACTCAATATGAAAATAATTGTTAGTTGCAGCTCTAAATCATTTTTCATTCCTAATGTTAATCTCCAGTGTCAGAATTTCTAGCTTCTCTCTGTCTTGTATGATTATAAATCAGAGTTTTTAACTGTTTTCAGGCCAAAATAAGCAGATGGGAGATGACACTTTGGGGTCTGTGAACTTGCAGTTGGCATTTGTCCCTTTTTTCTGACATTTTATTGACTAAACAGCCGTTCTGTTTAACAGAAAAAAATGGATGGATGAATGAAGAATGAAAATAAATTAGTTGCAGCCCTGGTTTAAATCAAATCAGTTTAAAAAAATACACAGTTTTTTAGTGGCATGACACATTTTGAGAACACTCAATAACTCATGACCCATTGAAGGTAATCCTCCTTTTTGATGTCTTGCAGCACTCGTCTCAAGTACATCCTCTCTGTCTCTCTGAGCATGTCTCCATGGCCTTGGCCGGTAACCCTCCACAGAACAAATGTGCTTCTCCGTGTGGTGTTACCCTCGCAGAAAAATGCTAAATGGCTCATTGTAAATGCACACAACGTGCACCCTCATGAAGGACCTACGGTGTCAAGTCCCACTAGTGTCACCCATACAATTTTCCCCTCTATTGACTTTTATGTTCTGCTGCAAGGTTGGTCATCGTGGTGGGAATATGTATGTATTCCAAATAAAGACAAGCGTGATTATCATAATAATATTCCCTTGCTAAGGTAAACAGCTCTCTGGCCCCATCAGAGGGGAAAATTTCCATGTGAATGTATGCCATTTTGACAGCTTGTTTTTGACGATACATTTCATGCATTTAGTATTGGGCGCCGTGGACATAAAGCCTTTTAAAAATCGACTCTGAGCTGGGATTTCCAGGTGAGATCATGTGATAACTGAAATCTCGTTTTGGCTTAAGAAGCAATCTTGGGCCTGAGGACTACAAAAACATGATATTTACATAAATATTCAAACACATGAGCTGGCATACACCAACAAATAAAAATTTAACACTGAGGTGCTGTGGACCACTTTAGCTGCATGCATTATTCTGGAGGCTGTGTGTGTTTGTTATCTCTATCTTTTCTATGTTTCTACAGACAAATCGACGAAATCAAGAACACACATATGCACACTGTACATAGTAACCTAAATCCCTTCCCTTGACCCTTTTTAAGTCCCGCCCCTTTCAATCTGTGCTCCAATAACAGTTGAGCAAGCTTGGCACACGTCAGAACCTCAGTAACCTTTCCCCTTCCCTTTTATTTACTTAGATGCTATGTGCTAGGCTCGTCTATATTGTAAAGAAACCCACATTTTAAAGATGGATAAAATATGTGATTGGGGGGCCTATAATTGGTGTCACAATCCTCATGGACACATCACGTCATATATAGTCACATCTAAGTTGGCTAATGTTACCACAATGCTAGCTAACTGGCTAGCTAATGTATAGCTACATCAAGAGGAGTTAGTCTATTGTCAGGTCACCAATGTCAGCCAGATTTGCTTCCTCCTTATTTCTGTGATAATGTTGAAGAGATTTCAAAAAAGACGGATGAGTTGTATGCAGACATATTTTTTAGGATGACTTGAATTATTGGAGGGATGCCTATTGTTCCAATGGCTCAAAATCTTGAAAAGCAATTAAAATGCCCCATTGGACCCAAAGCCCATTTGTATGACAGTTGGTTATCCCAGGATAAACTTGCATTGCTTCAAAAGGCTTTTGTTTTTTCCGAAAATACAGGTCAAACTCTACCATGCTGAAGCACATGACAAATAATTATGTAGAATGACATCATCTGCCCTTTCCACAATGACAAAAGTATGACCCTCCCTACTCTGCCTCTAAATGGCTACTTGCTGGTTGGGGTTGGGTAGGTTTAGGCATTAAGAGTGGAATTGGTTAGTGTAGGAATATCAGGGTAAGCCAATCAGAAGCAAAGCATGGCGGGTCATGCCTTCACCATAGTAGGAAGGTCCCATGACTAATTAGCCATGTGCGGAGAAAAGGCCCTTTGGAGTAATGCACATTTGTTTCAGGATAATAGTCCAAACGTGCTCTTGGTCTAGTGGGGCATTTTTTAACCTATTGGGGTTTCGGAATTATGAGCTGTTGGAACAATGACATGACACTCAATTATTGTGAGCCAAATCAAGGCTATACTTGTTTATATTATCTCTGTAAGGCTATGTGCCACCCTAAGGTAAATGTTGGTGTTACTTCTTCGGATATATACACTGCGTCATCTGGTTAAACAGAACGGGCATCGCCATGTTTCGTTTTGTCAATTTTGTCCAATTTAGCACTATCAATTTAGGGGAGCGGAACTTTAGATTGGTCAATTTAGACCAATTGTGACCCATGAATATAGAAGCCTTTGGGGTGAGGACTGTTGTGTTTGATGTTGTATGTCCCTCATCGCATCTTGTCATTGGTAACAGAGTGCAGGAGAAAAATGTAGAGTAGGAGAAAAACATAAAGATAGAAGAGATGTAGTAAGATGAAATCTGAGAAAAATAAGCAAGAGAAAGAATCCTGGACACGAGACACGAAGTGTGTGCTGAGAAAATAGAGAGGCAGAGAATTAAAGTGAGACTAAAGAATGAGAAAGCAGACATGTAAGTATACATTATCTTCCTGCAGTTGCCAGCAACCTCAGTCAATTGTTATCAGCTTCCCTGAATTTAATGTGACCCTTGAGGGTAGGGATGCTGCCCATGCATTATAAATGCTGCCCATTGACTTCGGTTAGTAAGCTTTCTCTCCCTTCCAAGCAAGCACGTCCTGACTGGCAATGATTACTTAACTGATAATAGTAGTGCGATGTAATTTGTGTTAAATTTACATTTCATGAACAGAGGGCTTGTTTGTATTTCACACTCTCATTCTCCTTTTCCATCACCTCTTCATAGTAGATTTAAACCCTTGAAAATATATTCAGACTCATTCTCACAGTGTGAGAGGTGTTGTAGTTACATTTGGTGAAAGTCATGGTATGTTATACTAGAAGTGCAGTTTACCTGAGGGTGCAAACAAAATCTTTATGAGGCCTGGTTATTTCTGTCTCTGAGAGCAGCTCATTTGAAAGTCTGTATAATCTATGAAATAGCTGCAAGTAGTCGAATAAGCACTAACAGTGCACATTGCGTACTTCATCCGGGAGTATGTAGGTTACTCAAGGCCGTCTCTACTTGTAAAAGATGCCACAGTTTCAATACATTTTCTGTTCATTAGCCATATCTCCTTTGCCTTTGGCCTCAGCATGCACCGACCGGCTTGTCAGTTACAGTGTCACAACCACAGGGTCATTTAATTTAGAGCCCTGCTCCGCCGATTAGAGCTTTTGTTGTGAGCAGCCGTGACTACTGTAACGCGGGTGTTTGGGTCAGCGATGGGCACAATAGCTTAGTTACTCTCGCTGACTTCCTCACTATTGCCTCTCCCTCTCTTTCTCAGCACATTTTCCACTTGGCTGATAAAATAAGCCACTCTTTGATGAGCTTTCGGCAGGCCACGGTGCTGTGCCTCAGTAAATGCTTTTATAGAGACACACCACAGGCTGTCGACTTGGATCAGTCATACAGCGGCTGCATGTGTCCACTGCTTTCTCATATGTTCTTTTGTCTCCTGATAGCACTTTTCTTTTTTGACACACAATGATAAGCTGGTGTTAGAGACACTAATGTATTTCAAGAAATCCCAACAGCTACAATATGCAATTTTTCGCCTTGAGGCAGGAAACGTATCGTTTTTCCTGCCTTGTTTCTCTTCACTTGGTCAAATTCATGCCCCTGAACTTTTCATCATGATTACCTTGAAACAGCATTGAGCCAGGGGGTGAGGTAACCAACAGCTGCAAAGCCGACACAGTCTGTAGAGAAGCTGACAGCAAGTGCAGCCAAACCAAAAACAAAACAATTGATGATGTTCTTGTATTCATCATATTTAGCCATGCACTTGTGTTTGGTACTAATTTCCCCCACTGCAGCAGTTTACCCTCCTTTTAACATGAAAAGCAGTTACACTGAGTGTTTAATTTGGATGAAGTAGAAAAGGTCTACTTTCTCTTTCTCATTGTCACTCTTGTTCTTCAGTAGTGCTTTGTTGCCCTGAGGCTTGTGCTCCTTTTTGTTTTTGCATTTTACACATCCTTTTTACCTGTAAGTAGTTAGACAAAAAACACTCATGTGTAATTGCTTGTTCAGATTAAACACACTGTGTTGTACTTCTACATGAACGTATTTGATGAATTCAAACAGTTCATCATCATGACTTAGTAAGCTTATTGAGACGAGGAGGTCAAGTCATGATAGCTTTCTTTTTTCTCTGTTTTTGTTGGAATGAACATCATAAAGGATGATGGAACATTACATCTGTCATGGCAGAAAAGCATTGTTACGCCCAGCATCACTGTCGGGCGTGGTCAGAAATATGGTCAGTTGCACTTGTGACCACACTCAACACTGATATCCAGCACACTGTACTGTATGGCAATGAATCACTTTTGGGGTGTGAAATCAAATTTAGGTGTTAGTTCACGGCAGTGAAAGCAGGATAGACAGCCTGTGTTTCATCACTTTGTAATTTAGAAAACACTCCTTTCACCATGGGAACTGAAAAACAGAGAGTGGTAGATAATGCGATGAAGACGGGGGCCAAAGGCACCCTTCCTGGAACAATTGAAGTTACAGTACCTCCTCTTGGGTTTGTGCATTCCTTCAATGGCGAATCATTCTTTTGCGGATATCCAATGATTCTGGCTGGCTTACTTGGCAGTCCAACAAAACTTTCAAATCACTTCATGCTCTATGTAATACTGGCTGGTTGCATATCCTGAGCAGTCAGTGAAAAATAAATAACATGATGTCAAACCATTATCCCACTGTCAGACTGTTTGTCTCAGAGTATCCCAGCAGCCTTTAACATGCAAAATTCTTTGGCATTATTTTAAACAGCCTTTATAAGGATGTTCTAACACAAAAAGAAAATTGTATTTTTATTTCTTATATTTTAATACATGGCAATTTTTTCGGCATAAAAAAAATGGTGATCACCTCCCCTCAGTTTCCATAAGGAAGCTAGCAGCTAGCTCGGTACTTTTCAAATGTAACTTTTAAGGGCTAGGCCACATGGACACAGGTATTTTTTATCAACAGTGTTTTCCCTCCTCCTTTCTGGAATAACCCCCATCCACACATACTTTTTAAGAAAAATCACTGTCCAAATTAAAACACAATTGAAGTGCTGTCAAGAGTATGCCAAACCCATACTACCGCAACCCTAAAGCCACGCAAAGAAGAAGAAGAAGTAGCTGTTGGCCGATTAGCAGCCTGACAAAATGCTATTACCAGAAGGCTACCTGTAGCATTGACCTTCGTAGCACATATGACGCCTCTGTTCCTCACTGTATCAACATGTAAAAAGTCCTGGTAGCAACATTAGAGTCAGCACTATTTTGGTCCACCATTGCACAAAATGGCCGCCTCATTTGTGACACCTCACAAAACAGATAGCACACTCTGACATTACAGGATAAAAACTCAGTTTTGCCTGTCTACATATCGAAACTGAGAAAGGGAGTTTCTGAAAATCTTAACCCTGGATGGAGTTTTAGGAAAGAAACGTTTTTAGTGACCTAAAATGCAATTTGCGTGTGGACAAAAGGCCAAAATGCAAAAATCTTTTGTCTGTGTGGGCTATGCCTAAATGACAGATAGCTAGTGTACTTTAAGCATAATTATTTTGAGCTTTAACATAAAACTGTCAAATCTAAAAATAAACCAACGTAAGCTAATGTTATGTACGTTAACGTTAGCTTAAGCAGCTACAGCACAGAGGTGGCAACAGTTACTTTTGGTGTTGTAGGTCCGATACCAAAAACATTCAGGCATGATTATTCTCCAAGTGGCTAGATACAAAATTCTTAATATATGTTTTTATTTTATTATTATTTTATTTGATTTTAGTCATGTTTAAACAAGATAAGTTTGTACTTGGTTCACTCATAACTTGTTTAATGCCATATACTACTTTAAATACAAGCCTCTATAGAAAGTTAGCAATTTAATCACTTTTGCAAAGTTACTCAGAAATATACCAATTACACATTTTCCCCAAATTGTTCAGCACTAATAACAGCTATGTGTTGTTGCAGTGTAAACTCTGCACATTCCTGAGTAATGTTATGCTTTCATTAATGAGCAACCTGGCATTAATAAGCAGCTTTCTCACACAGTGTCACACTGGGTCATCCATGCCTAGTACTTCAATAGAATTGCATATCTTTGGAATGAGCATCCTAGGAGTAATGGTACAAGATTGCCTTGAGAGCCTGGAACTGCCTGGTGTACATTTCTCTAGTCCAAAAGCCTTTGAAGATATTTTGGAAGCTTCAGTTCTCATCTACTGCCAGAACTTAAACACAGATGATTATAAGAGAGCAGGTCTGAATTGGGCTCTGACGGTGTCTCCGCTCAGCGAGGAAGATCAGGGAGAGGGGCAGCAAAAATGGGTTTTATAAGAGGTAAATATGTAAAATAAAGATTTGTACAATTGCTGTAATTACTGTGGATGAAGTCTGGATAAAAGTGGTCCAGTGTGATGCGGCCAACTTTGGAACATTAAGCCGTCCGGAATTTCATTTTTATTTTCTATTGTCTGTGAACTCTGTCTCTCCTTTAGCACAACAGTTTGTGGTTAGAGTTGTTGCAATATGGTGTGATTGTGTTCCTTTCCAAACACTTCCAGGCTTGCTAAATGACTGGCAGATGCTCTGTTGACCAAACTAGCTTCGGCAGTTCATCTGAATCGACCTATGGCATCTGCTTTCTCTGCCAAAGTCTCAAATTTGATCAAACATAATGAACAGCAGATTTGATGAAGCACGGCCCCAGCACTTGTTCGCAAGCCAAGATTGGTCAGCCATTGTGCCCAGATGATATTTGGAAGTTTGGCAATATAATTGCATTTTTTTTTTTGTCTTTTGTAGCATCTCTGCATAATTTGAAACAAAAAAGCATTTTACTCAGTGTGTGAGAGATCGGGGATGCATGCACAGTATCAAACCTGATGACAGCTCCAAACAGAAAGCTTTTTTTTTCATGTTTGTTTCTCTGTTAATGACTTATTATGGACGTAGAAGGTAATTTTTCAAGCATGTGCCAGTGCTATTAAAAGATATGTTGACAAGTGACAGACAGCCCAAATTAGTTAGAGTAGAAAAACAAAAAAACAAAACCTTTTTTAATTTCTGTGTAATCCAATATCTACTGAATTTGCATAGTAAACACAGCAGTACTGATTAATTCTTTTTTAATTTTGGCTGATTATTCATGACCCTAACCTGCTATAGACACCTCAATTACAAAAGCTTTGGGGCTCATCGCTTGTATGATTGCAGCTGTGATTTAATTATAAAACATGTAAAGATAGTTTGCATCACAATAATGGAAGCGAGAAAGGTGACATGTTTTTTCTGCGCTGAAGGTGAAGACGAAACGTGGTTTTCAATTTCACTAAATTTAAACAAACCTCTGTGAAGCCGCTCATGTAACCTATTAATTCAGCCATAATTAAACTTAACCACTTCACCTGTGCACACTGGTATCAGAGCAGCAGAAGGTTTACGTTGAATATGATGAGCGAGAAATGTAATGAGCAGATTGACGTGAAGGCTGAGAGAGAGAAAGTGGCACACGCGAAGGATGGATTGATACAAAGGCTAAGAGGCAGAGCAGGGGAGCAAAATGTGTGCGAGGGACAACGAGGCGGCTAAAAAGGTGACTGGGGGAGGCAGTCATCAAAATGCTAATGTTGTATGGGATATTTACTGCAGAGTGTTAATGCAGTTTAAAACAGGCTCTTTGTCCTGCAGCCCATCACCAAGCCCCTGTTGGGCCCTAATAAATCAGCCATTAAAAGCTGATGTGACCTGAATAGCACTTCATACAGCGGCAATCGGGCTCTATCACCACTATGGGAACCAGACAACAGCTGAAAAATTTATGAAGATGCCACTTAATAATGGGCGACCCAGAAGAGAGCAAAATATAGAGTTTGTGTGTGATGCAACTGTGACTAACACTTCTGGCATTGAAAAGTAATGATTCTTTTTAGTTTTTTAAAATAAATCTATGTCATGGATGGTCACAGGACTGTTAAAGGGTATGTTCGATATTTTTCAACCTGGACTCTATTTTCCCATGTTTTTGTGTTTAAGTGACTAATAGGAACAATTCGTTTTGAAATAGGTCCAATGTTGAGTAAGAGTGCTCCAGCCGGCAGCGGCGAAACAGGCTGCAGTGTAATCACATGGGGCAATTATGCACCGTCTATTTACGTCCACTAAAAATGTTTGTTTTTGCCACTGATGGTCAGATTATTATTCTAAAGCCCTTTTTACATTGCCAGATTTTCCGCGAATGTTGGGCAGTTTTGCTGGCAAGCTGCGAGCGTTTAGACACACAGAGCCGGATTGGCGAGTTTATCCGCGGTGCCCAATTTTCCGCCTCATAGGGTAGTCATATTGGCGGAACCCTTTTAGTTTAAACAGACCGAGGCAGCCTTCTGCAACGGGAGGGGCTGTTGATGACATGTGGGAGGAGCTGTTGATGTGCGACCCACTGGTGGTGGATAAACAGGAAACAGCTGATAGCAGGAATTAGCAAGCAGCGAGTAGTAAGAGGAAAATGGAAACCTGAAAGACACTGTAAAGATCAGCAACTGAGGAGACAAGGAATTGCACAACCTCCTTGCCCTCGCAGACGAAGAGGCCGTTAACCCTCAGATGACAGGAACGGTGAAGAACGGGCCGACTTACAAGAGAATCGCCGAAGGACTGACCAGCCGTGGCTTCCCTCCACGTCACTGTTTACATCACGCGCTGAGCTACACGTTTTGTTACTTGCTCACACCCCCATTGCCCCGAAAAAGGCGCATTCTGTATAAACAAAAGTAGGTAGGTGGCATTTACCACACTCCCTGATTTTGTTTTTATACTGCCAATGCTGAAAAAAAGACTGATTGGGCTTTCCTGCAAATTTGCACAATTCCTATCTAAAAAGGGCTTAAGTGTCTGACAACATTATGGAAAGATGTTTTTGTTTAAGAGTAAGATCCTTTTTGTTTAACCAGAAACAGCACTGAAATTGCTATCTCCAAACTCACCAGACTTCTTTAAAATAACCAGTAATTTAATCATGGTAAAATACGTTCATTCAAGTTAACAGAAACAAATTAAACTCACAAAACCATCTTGGTTTGTCTTTCCATTGTCCCAACAATCACCAATTCTGGTTTGGTTTAAAAAAAAAACAATACACCCAGATAGATGTGGAAATACGCTGGCTCTGTATGCGCTGAAATAACTATTTATTTAAATGGAGTCTGGTGGGTTTGGTGATGGGGACTTGGGGGCTGTTTCTGGTCAAACAAAAAGGATGTTACTCTCAAAGAAAAAGATCTGTCTCTGTAGGGATCCTTTCGATATGTTGTGAGATAATTAGAATAATAATCTGACCCTTTTAGTAGATGTAAAATGATGGTGCACAATTGCCCCCAGAGATTACATTGCAGCCTGTTTTGCCGCTGCCAGCCGCAGCACTCTTGCTCAATACTGGACCTATTTAAAAAATAATTGTTCCCATTAGTTACTTAATCACAAAAACAAGGGAAAATAGGGTCCAGGTTGAAATACTGAACTTACCCTTTAACAGGCCCTTTTTATGACAGTATGAGCCTGTCAGTGGCAAAAACAAGCAGTTTTAGTTAATGTACATTGACGTGTGAACTGTGTGGTTACATTAAATCCAGTTACGTGGCTGCAGACTGAAGTGGTCTTGCTCAAAACGGGACAAATTCCAAAAACTGTTGTCACTCAGACATAAAAACATGGGAAAATAGGGTCCAGGGTTAAACAATACTGAACTTACCCTTTAAAGGTTACTTAAGGTCATGCTGGGAGGCATTAAAGGTTTATATTGCTGCACTGTTTATTTCTTCTGTCACCTATTTTGAAAGAATAAGTGTTGCCATGTTTTACTGACGCAAGATTATCCTGCTCTGCCTTCTAACCTGCTTTCTTTCTCTGTTTACTTACAGGATAGAACATGGTTTTACTATCTGGAATGTGATACACAGGATTTGTGAGGAGAACACTCAAGAATCACACTCCGCCTCACACCAAGGTATTGTACAATTTTATCACCATTTCTGACAGCATCAGACTGAGCTGAAAACGTCTCATTGCATGTCATGAATACGTAACAGATCACAGATTAAGTACACAGGCAGTTCACCCCCCCAACACGGCGCAGTAATGAAGAGCATTCATGTGGGCCAATTGGGCTTGTTCTTTGTGTGCAATGGGATGTTTATGAAAATGATTCATGATAGGTACTCATCTTCATATGCAAATCTGTGGGACATCGCTGGTAAGCCTTTAATTTCTGCCGCCAGCGACAAGGAGGGCTTTTTTGGTCGGTAACCATACGTATCTACCCTGCGTATTTGGATTTCATTCCCTCATGCAAATGATGTTTTCGGTGTAATCATGCAAAAGCGCAGCTGGCTTCCATTTCTCTACCCCTCGAATCTTGTGCTCCTTGTACACCCCTCCACCCCCCCCATAACCACCAAAACCTTCACGCACCGAGCTCTTTCTCCTCTCCCTGTCTGTTTGTCATTGTTGTCTTCTACAACCCTGTGTTTGCTCCCTGCTTCTTGTACTTATCTTCCTTCCCTTTCCTCGCTCACTTGTCATGCCGGCTGAAGCCCTCCCCTCCTCATCCCGTCAATATGCACGTACACACACACACACTTCCCTCCGCCACCGCCACCGCCAACTCCACCAGCCCTCTCCACACTGAATGGAGCCACTAGCCTCGGTGCCTCCTGTGGTGAGCCTGGATTGAATTCAATTAGGGAGATTGTTTGCCCTCCAGAGTTTACTGGTGGGCTCCGTGGATGATAGGTTTGCCTGCCGTCGCCCCCCCTCTCTCCTCCTCCTTCTCGCTCACACACACAAACATACCCTGCTACATCCATGTAACCAGTTTCCCCTTCATCTACCTCAACGCAGCCACCCCTCCTTCCCTCTTTCCCTAACAACTTCCTTGCGGCAGTGCAGATTTATTTTTTGTGCATGCAATGTTTACATTGCTTTTCGAGCCCTTGTTGATGTAATTTTACAACATTGCATTCAGTAAGATCAAGGCATAAAAAGCTGCATAGTGAGAGAATGTGTCATCATATCACCTTTTTGATAAGGCCTCAGGGGCTCATATTCTCCACATGATGGGACGGAAGATTTCAGAGGAGAATAATTGGGGACTACTTTTGAGCTCAATCCCAGCAACTACACACGTTCCAGGATAATCCCATTTTTAGAATTAATTTCCCAGTTCGCCAGCGTATCCGGCACAAACGACAGAACAGTAAATGTTGCTGACATAGGAGTAGTTAGTTGCAAGGTGAAAATAGAATTGTACTGTCATTTGAATAACATTGAGAGCAGCGGGTGATAGTTACGTGTGGCGCTGGCTCGTGCTTTTTAGATATGAAGCGTAAATCTGGTGCAGACATAATGGCCTTGGTCTCTGTTCTGTGTAGAAACACTTTTCAGCGACTTGTCCTGCAACCCGCTGCTTTCCTCCAGATGTCACGCTGTGTGACTGTGTACTGGTGCTTCTCAGAAATCAGATACTGTATTAGTGCTGAAAGATGTCAAATGAATTAAAAGCTGGGGATCGCTTTGACGATAAATACCCTAATGCGCCCCGGCGTGGAATTACAACCTTCATTTGATGCACCTTCTTTTGCCTAATTTGTGGTCACTTTGGATTAAGTCTAATCTACTTCAGGGAGATCTTTTTTGGGTTAAGGGAGGCAAAAATCCGGGATTTACAAGCAAAATATTTTGTAATGATTCAACAGATCATAAGGTTAGGGAGTAAGAGATCTTTGGAATTAAGATGTGAGGGATATTATCTGGGTAAGGTGTTTTTTTAGTATTCACAAACTCTACGAACCTTCTTCTCCACTCAGTGTGAACCTCTGCACCTCCTACAATGCTTTGCATACCCAACATGGTTGCCCATAGCATCACCTATTCAAGTTAGTTTGACCATAATGGCCTGTGATGACATTAGCCCCGCCAAGTTTTGGTTCTGTTATCTTAAAGCCCTGCCGTTTGTTTTCATAGTGTGATCCTGCCCGGACTTCTCCAAATGATGCAAAACAGGTCATTTGAATGGAAAAGGAGTGAAATCCTTTTGGCCGATGTCAGCAGTGTTCTTGAATTTGAATCCTGTCCAGAGGTAGTTGACTTTGCACGTCTTTGTTGTTGTGTCCTGTTACTCAGGCAACTACGGTCAGCACCAAAGCAGCCTGGCTCAAGGATACCGGACAGAGCATCTAAACCCTCTAAATGACCAAATTATTTAAAAGGCAGCACAAATGTTTATTGTATGCACCAAACACCTACAATTCCTTGAAGGTGGAAACCCACCTGACAGTAAACCTCATACTGTCTGATTGCTTGATGTAGTGCAGGCCTGATAATGACAGATTTGTTGACCCTCCATGCAAATTGCTGTCGTCTTGACAACTGCTGGAAATATATTTGCTCAGACATGTTTGTGGTCATTTTGTCCAAACAGGCACAGAGTTCAAGTGAGAACACTCCTGCTGCTGCATGAAAACGTCTCTTAGTCATCTCATTTTCACTCACTTACTTGTAAACTGGGGTTGAAGGGTCAGTGTTGTGCAACAAATACAATCTGTTGAGATATTTTAGGTATTGTTTAATGTATTGTGTATTTTGACCTTTAAATGTACCTATGTTCATTTATGTTAATTAAGGAGTAATATTAGTTCTGCCATTTGTGTATTTGCCTCTTTTGGAATTAATTAAAAGTAGATTTACACATATCACACTACCATAGACTGTTTAAAAATAGTAGACGTAACCACTGTGATGTCATCAAGCCCACAGAAACACCGCCAGGATTTGAAGCCAATTTTTTATCGTGGCCAAATGTAGAATTAAAACTTCTGTGGGTCCCAAAAATACTTTTTTCCATAGACTGAATTCACTATCCAAATTTTATGCATTCGATCAGAAAACATTTTGAATGTCTGGAAGAGCCACACAATTCAAGTTAAAGTTGAGGGAGGGCTAAAGCGGGAGTTAGCCACCTGGCCATTGGAAGTTAGCTGCTCAGTCGTGCTTGGGACATAATTCTCTAGCGAGCTAGCTCTATGGGTCCCACAGTGTGAGAGATCTGAGTAATTTCATACCATGGAAATCACCCTGTTTGGGCTTAATGTGCTACTGAGCAACTTTCATAAGAAAAAACACTGTGACTAGGTTGCTTTATACATCCATGGACATCACTCATTGATTTGTGGACTCTGGATTGTGGACTGTGGATTTTTGGCGCTAGAAGTGACCATATTTGGACATGGTAATGGCGTTAACTCTAATGCTAGCTCCTAGCTTGTTTAGCATGGTGTATTTACAGTCTATGGCTAACTGTGCGAATGCTAATTTTTCAATTGCAAAAAATAGGCTTGAAAACATTAAAACATTTTTGGAGCCGGAGGTGACCATATTTGGACAAGATTATGGTGTTGACCCTGAAACTAGCTTCTAGCTTGTTTAGCATGGCGTATTTACGGTCTATGGTTACCTGTGCTAATGCTAATGCTAATTTTCAATTGAAAAAAACATTAGAACAAAATATACTTACTGGAAAAGCTGTACTTCGCCTTCTTAGAAGGTCTTTTAGTACAACTGTGGTAGCAACTTGTCAGCAGATGGCACCTACCTGTCACTCAGAGTGCCCATGCCCTTAATTATGCATAATTTTGAGCCTTAAGAATAATTAAATGGGGCGGTAATATAAAAATTCACCCCCTGTGCAGTTGTTATGAACGGGAAATTAGCTATGGAGACAAAAACCATTTTCTTTTAGGAGGCTGTAAATGTGTTAATTTCTGCTGTGAAGGAGATTGATTTTCGGAACCAACCCCAAGTGGCCGTTTGAGGAACTGCAGTTTTTGGCACTTAGGCAATGGCTTCATAATTCAGACCCAGTGCCCACACTGCCCCTTGCACACCACACTAGGGCATTACTTTTTTTTAAGTTTGATCTACTGTTCTGAGCTTAAGGCAGCTGTAATATTACTAGTATATACTGTGTATTACACAGTGCTGAGATATTTTTATGTATGCGTGTGTGGTGGTCATGCTTGATTAGCACATGTGTGCATGTCAGCTGGCATGTGTGTACGTACATTAAATTTGTATGTACATCTGCCAAGTGTGGTGTTTGCAGAGCATGTCCACCCCTTCCACCCCTGCCAATATAATATTCATGTCTTCGTTGCCCTCTCTTTTGAACTGCATTATCATGGGATTTTTTTTTTCCGACTGTGGTTTCCGCATGCATACATGCATTTTTAAACCCTGCTAATTGTGTATCTCACTCAGGAATATTTAATATACAGTGCTAAGAGGGTTTTTCACACATTCACACAACTGTAAAAATCAATCGTTCAGCCACAGCTAATTAAAAAGTTAAAAGAGGTTAAAGGTAGTCATTTTGGGATGTTAGCCCGTTTTTTCTTTGGTGAGAAGATTGATACAATTCTCTTATTTTTCTGTTCAATATGAAGCTGCAGCCGGTTACCTTAGTTTAGCACAAAGCATAAAGACTGGTTAACAAGGGTGCACAGCTAGCCCGGATCTCTTGCTCTCTAAATGTAACAAAATCTGCCCACCAGCACCTCTAAAGTTCAGTAATGATATACATTTTATTTCTTGTTTCTTTAAAATGGAAATGGACAAGTCTTTTGCTTTAACTTATCATTTTGAAGGTGTTGATTGCACAATGATTGGATAATGGATGACACCATTGGCGCTTAGATTGGTTCCCTATTAAGTGCTTCAAGGATGACGGTTATTTTTATAGGCCTACACCAAAGTTAGCATAATCTTGGTTCCCTCATCAAAAAGCCAATGGGATTTTTCCATTGGGTTTTGGATTATTGCAGAAAATAAGCTCTGTGGCTTACATACTTACTTACATGTTTTCTTCAACAATATAATTTTCACAAGCACCACTTTTAAAATTTTTAAAGCGTAAATGCAATCGGCAGAGGTAAGAAGCTAAGCTTGGGCTATAAACGAACAACACTACGGTTGCATGAATTAACGTCACCACCCAACAATGCTGTTAGCCACTTGTTAGCAGCCGCCTTTTTTTAAGACACCTAAAAGCTTCAAAATTCACGATTGGGGTATTTACTGACCTATTTTATGTCATACAACAAAGCATTAAATTCTCAAAAGCTTCTGTTAACCACAGACTAACCAACAACTGATTCGCAAAACCCAAGACGAGGGAACAGGGAGTGCTAAAATGCTAAGTAATTTCAGGGTTTTAGGACTTACTCCTGCAGCACTCTATAAGCCTCATTTTCACAATGCAATTCTGTCTACCACCGGGTACGATCTCCAACGAAGGCTCGATTTATGTCACAGAGGAAGTGTGTCAGCCATTGCGCAACCAAAAATGGAAGAGGATAGTTCTTTTGCTTTCCCCAGTAGCTGTATCTGTAGCTATCCCCACTCACCAACGAGTGTCAATGTAAGTTCTTCTGAGTCACTATCCCAAATAGCTGGAATAGTGGTTGGTGGAACTGTCAAAGTAACTGTGGAATCTCTACCCGTCAAAAGACAGAGAGTCCCGTTGCTAGAGTCTGAGGAAAACAGAAAGCGATTTGGTGGTTGTTGCGACAGCGGTGCCAACGATAATGAAGAACAATTTGTGGTTTTAAGGGAGCAAACTCCGCTGGTTGCCTGACAAACTCATATTGATGACAAGACAAGACGTCACTGTGCCCAGCCAAGAAATACACATCACCCTAGCTTTAAAATGTAATATTTACATTTAAATCTTGCTATTAACCTATTCATCAGTGGGTGTTAGAGGTGCTGGTAGATGGTTTTAGCTTTGGACATAGCCATGCTGGGCTAAACTAACTGAATTATGGCTGTAGCTTCATATTTCATGATAGGACAAGTATGAGAATGATCGATCTTCCCATCTAGAGTGTTGAACCATTCCTTTAACGCTGATCTAGTGGCGTGATCTCTGGAAAAATACACTTTTGTAACAACTTGTAGTTTTTCTCTTCGCCAATCCATCTCTCATACACAAACGCACATTGTTATTGCCTGTCACAGCCCACCTCTCCAGTCCCAGAAGGCTATGCAGGTGAACGTCTCAGTGTCTTGATTGGTAGAGGTGAGTCCCTTCGACAGTGGTGTGCCCCCAAAGTGTGACAGAGAGAGCGGTAAATTTGGATGGAGCTATTTCGGTATGAGAACGGGTTACTGGGATGTTAGCACAAGTGTCTTGTCATGTGCCCGGCTGCTCTCCTGATACCTGCCCTGACAGTTTGGCTGTCTTAATAAAACAACACCCTTGACAGCGAGCTCACACAGCAGCTCAGTGGTCTCTCTCCATCACCTCCTGCCAACCCTTCCTCTCCTTCTCCTTCCCACTGTGCATTCTATCGCCCTCCCCTCCTCACCGTGACCATTTATGCTAATGGGAACGAACAGGACGATCGGTTGATGACGATTAGACTAAAGCGCTGCACGCACCTCTGGGGCTACGCTGATATCATCTGACATGACAGAAGAATCCAAAGCAGCTATGGCCCTAATTTGAAAGACACCGATGTTATTTGAGCTCCGAGGCACCGGGTTAGAGATATGGTAAGTGGATACTGAAGTCAGTATTTGCAGTCACATGCTGATTTAGTGGAAGCTGTTCAAATGCATCTGGTCCAGAGAGATGCCCACCAACTTGAAGAGTTTTCCTCTTTGGTTTTTGTAACACTGAGTCTCTCTTGAACTTCGGCTGCACCCTGTCCAAGGCTTCAGCTCCAGCAAGGTGTGCGGCTCTAATCAGCTCTGTTTGATGTGCGGAGGCAGCAGGCTTTACGGAGGAGCCAAGATCTCTTAGGACATTAAGGGGAGAGGAGCGGGAGGAGAGGAAGAGATTACTGCTGGTCTTTTTATAGAGGATCACTCCATCTTGTCCTTTTTAGCTCACTCATTAGTTCTCGCTTCCCCCCGGACGGTGATTCGCTCTTTCTGTCTCTCAGCGAGACCAAGGCCACTTTCCCTCACTTTGGCGACAAACCTGTCTGGCGATCAGTTAACCAAATATGATTCCCCAGCCTTTCCGCCATTATCAAGTCACAGTCAGAAAGCGCATGTGTGGTCAAAGCTACTCGCGTTCTGGCAGGTGTGGCAAAAAAAAAATCGGCCCAGGAGAGGCAACGGAGACAGATGAATAATGATTGCACACGCTTTCCTTTGTTGGCAGCGGAGGCTGTGGAGCCCATGACATGCCTTTTCTTCATTTTCTTCCCCCAATTCCCTCCATTTCCTCCCTCCCTTTGGCTAGTACCTGTGAAATCAGACATCCCTCTGTGCCCGTCAGAAAATAACCAACACTGCCACTCTGTAACTGGCTGTCAGGGGAGTTCACCGCCTGACAACCAGCGTACACGCTGAGGTAATCAGAAGTTGTCAAACGTGAAGTGTCCTCTGCTATGACTGAGAGTGTGCTCTGTGTTTGCCTCTCTCCAACGTCACAGCTTTGGCTACAGTGTAGGTGTACTAATGGCCTCTTTATCAACAGGGATCATTAAATAATGTCCTGTGACTGCATATTTGGCAGCAAAATTGTTGTTTAGCAGAGGAAAATGGAGACACAGATAGATAATAGGTGCTTGTTGTCACTGTCAGCCCTGCTAGCCAAGCCAGTCGTGTGATGGAGCGCTTTCATACACTTTCATGACCTCTTATGATTATACATCATTTTCAAGTACATCGGCCGCTGTTCCTTTTACATATTCCCAAGTGGTTTATGAAAATTGAATTTGCATATGTGCTCTCCATATGCATGCCCTGCTCCTTAGCCCCCTCTGAGGGGAAGCGCCTGTCTTATAAAAACACAACCAGAGGAATTATTGATTTGCATCTGTTTATCTGGAATGAAGCAGAGCACCTCCCTGCTGTCAGCCCAGCGGTCTGTGCGTGAGGATCCCAAAGGTGCCATCAGAGCCGTCTGTCCTTTTTACGGTGGCTCTAAACCGTGGACAGGGGCTGCAATCTGCTTCCGCCCTCCCTTGAATTTTATTTACAGCCGCAGCTTGGCAATAAAGCCCAAAATTTATGACGTACTTTTTAATTAGAAATAATGTCTTGTAGAGTTTAAGTGATGGATGGTTTAATCAATATATAGACTGCGGCTGGCCCGATGATGAACGTGGCTATTGACAGCGTACAGAGTAGCCTAACTTAACACTTTGTCTTTCAAAGAAATATGTAGTGTTTTGTTTGGTGATGGAAACTGTACACTGCCCCTCTCTGTGCCTCTTGTCATTCTTTCTCCATTCACTTAACTGTCTCTCGCTACTCCGTCAACACTTGCCCTCAACAGGCAATGTTTTCTCCAGAATGAATCAGCCTCCCCTGTCACACTGTATTTAGGCAATTATTTTACCTCAGTGAAGCCCCATTGTGTTGTGTGCCACATTTGCTAAGGTTTAAATAAAATAAGGGCTGAAGGTGGGTTCTCATGAATGGAATCTGACAAGCTGGGAGCAATGCAATTCTTGAATAGGTGGAGATTTTTTTTAATGGGTAAAGCAATTTCTTTTTTTCCCCCCTCTCTCTCAGGTTGAGAGAAAAGAGTGAGCAGAAAGGATTTTCAAGTAGAATAATTAAATAGGAATCAAGTCAATGGGATTTGTTTCCTGGCGCCGGGGATGATTGCATAATATACACCGGGGATGGAATTATGGCACTTGACAACTGAAGTTCAATTTTGTCACTTGTGGCTTATTGTGAAGTGCTCGAACAGGACTATGCGGGGACTCAGTGTGGCTTTTCATTTACCAGACAATGCCAAACACCGATCAGACACAGGGACAGTGTTTGAAAAATTGTATTTTGTGGCAGACTTAATTCAGACCAGATGTCACAGTTGGGATGGTTTTAAAGTAAAGTAGGATTGTTGCTGGACAGATTTTTAATGTATGAAATGAGCTAGAGGACTACAAAAAAAAAATGTTGGTGACTCCAGAGGTAGTATCAAAGAAGGCACTTTTTGGATAAGCTAGCAGACCTGTAACCTAAAATGTTGTTTATTAATGTTTTTATTAATTTTTTTTTTAATTTTTATTATGTCAGTCTTTGCCTGAGCCCCAAGATTAAACCCACAGGAGACCTAATTGGGATGTCAAATGGAGTTTTTGTTATGATTATCAATTTATGAAGATACACTTAAAATTCTTCCTCTTTGTACTGCTGGCACAGACTTCCCTGCGGATTTTCAAATGACTTTTACCTGATTGCTAATAGATTTCAAAATTGACCATTGTAGCATAATATTGAAGTATATGTACAACTAAATAGTGAAAAAATATATTTAGATGGACTTAATCAGTGGTTCTCAACCAGGGGTCCTTGAGAGACTTCCAGAGGGTCCCCAGGAAAAGGGGAAGAGTTTATTTTCACTATTTAATTCCCGATAGAAGTGAACCCAATGTAAGAAAGAATCATAAGTCTGTTTATCCTGGTCATAGGATTAATTTCCTCCACAGTTATCCCCTCAACTGTAGTTGGTGACTAGAGAATTCTGGTCTTAATCATATGCAATCAAAATCTTTTCAGATGGAGGTCCCTGAAGCAAAATCCTATCAAACAGGGATCCATGACCTGAGGCTGAGAAAGAGGCTGAGAACAACTGGACTAAATTAAACCCAAATTATGCTACAACAATAATCTACACAGATGGGGGGTTTGTGTTCTGATATAAATGTAGTATTTTGCATCAAGAGATGCCCAGCCAAAACGGGCATACAAGGCTGCTGTGAGACCAAATATGCAAATGATAGGAAAACAAGAGTGGTATATTCTGTATGCCTTCATACTTGTAGTAATTTTTCAAGCTTTAGAAACAAAACCAGCCCATACTTTGTCACTTAGTCTAACTTTTTTTTCTTTCTTTAAACCCAAATCACTTTTGTTCTGCATTCTTACAAAGGTGCATATTAAGTATTAATGTGCACTCAGAGCAAAGGTAGGGATCAAACCAAGTTTTTAGGGAGTCCCAAACAGCAAGGCATGAACTAGCTGAAACAAAAAATGGTTTAAAGAACCTACCACATTGTAAGAGTAATGTATCATACAGGCTCAAGTCTGTTAATAAAGTTAATAATTAAAAAGTCAAACAAATGCAGAGAGTGAGTCATTTTTAGGCCATAGAATTTTTGTGTCCTTCCTTCACTGTCACAAATTAATAGCTGCAACGTGATTCTTGCTGATACCCTCCAGACCACCTACCTCAAAGAGATCACTAATAGACAGGATAATCTTATCCATACGCACCAACATAATATCACCTGTCCTCCAAGACCAACCACAATACCTTCCTTTCTCATTGATTACTGTTGCATTCACTGCCCAGGGCAGGTAGAGGCCTTAATAATGACTTTATGCTTTGTGTTCATGGTCTCTGGAATAGAATAACCATGAATGACATGGATCCCATGCTATGTAACTTGTCTCGTCCCTCTGGTCAATGGTTAATTGTTCTGCGGCAATTCAAAGCATCCGGGCTCTGTCGCAACTGACCGCACTCCTGTAGATCTTGACCTGGGTATGTTTTCTTCAACTCCCCCCTCAGCCTTATTTCCACTCTTTACTCCATTCCCTCATCCTGCTGGCATGTCTTAGCTTATCTGCCTCCTTTGTGCAACATAAGCTTGTAGATAAGCAGCATATTGGGCCGGGTTACTCATGTCTGTCTTGTTCATTCATCAGAATCCTCTAATTCCCCCCAGAAACCTATTTCCCAGACTGCAGGTGGCCCGTGTTGTAACACAGAGGGCACGCCTGATCTCTCCTAAGCAAACATAGACATTTAGTCACCACCACTGCTTTTGTATTCCCTATGAATTCCAGCAATACCCCAATATGTACGTGCACTGCAAGTGTACACACGACTAATCTCAGAGACAGTGTAAAAACACGTCACTGATAGGTACGCAGCTTTAGCTGAGATTAACCATGAAGTCAGGGAATTAGTCATTTGTATTATTTGCCCCCTCTTTATTCCTGGTTGACAGATAGGTGGCACACATCAAATAAACAGAATCACATCAGGATCTTTTAACACTGGTTACCCATAAGCCCCAAAGTCCTCAGGTGTTTCGTCTTAAAAATGCCTCCAGCAGGCTTTAGGTCGTCTTTCTGAAAGCATGACCCATTTCCTTGCAATTCCATGACACACGGTAGGTACATTAACTATGTTGGAGGAGGGTTTATTCGGAATGAGTGCGTACAATCCTGAGTAAGAGTAATACCCTGAGACTCTGACTGGTTCTGTTTGCCGGTCAGGGTCACTGCCGACCATGATCTCTGTTCTGGGCAGTTAATTAGGAATTAGAACATGGCACGACCCTCAGGATGGTCTCCATGGTTAGAATAATGAACACCTGGAATAGGCGAGGAGCAAGAGCTAAAAAAAAAAAATTCATTTGGCTTGTGCACAAGTCATTCCATTAAGACTTTTGAACTCCTGTAGCCTCTAAAATTACACACCAGCATTTTTTCTCCATTCCATCCCAGTCTTTCAGCGTGAAAATGTATATATATATTTTCATTAATTTGAACTATTTAAGGGCATGAGGTAGTGTTCTCTTGTTGGATAAATTGGATTCCTTTTCGATATGTGATCTATGGTATAATACAGCTAGAGATACATTAAAATGTATTAAGCACAGATCCAGTGGCACCCCCAAGGTGGTCCCAGGGGGGCCATGGCCCCTCCGATAAAATTATTAGCCACCACACTGGCCCCCCTTTGATAAAATTGGAGACTGAATTTACTGTCTTTAATGGTTGGTGGCACACTATTTTTTTTAAGCTAGCATGAAGGTATCCTGTGAAACTCACCAACTTAAGGCATCCATTGTTACCAACGATGTCAGCATAGCTTGAAAGGGGAGGGCGAAAGAACGTTCCAAAGTTAGGCTAAATGTTTTCATTTTTATTTATTTGTTTAACCTTTATTTAACCAGGGAGTCCCATTGAGACCTGGTCAAGGTAGCAGCCAATCAGAACACATATAAAATGCAACAAATACAACATGTAATACAAAAATCTACAATAACATAGCGGCCTCTCAAGAAGGACAAGCACATGTCGCTGTCACCATATTCTTTATGATGCCCTTAAATTCATTGATGGATAGAAGTGTTTCTAATTTTAGATCTTTCTGAAGATTGTTCCATGTCCAAGGTGCAGAGTACATTAAAAAGCAACCACATGGAGGAGTGTAGCTGGTAACTACCAGAGCTGACACATAACAGGGTGCAGAGGTAGGCCGGAAGTTTGCCCAATTTTACTTTATAGATAAAAATAAACCAGAGTTGTTTGCTGGCGGGTGGTCAATGATGTCCAGCCCACCAAATCATAAAGAATGCAGTGATGATTAAGTGACTTTGCATTTGTAATAAAATTTAGAGATGCATGGTACACTGAATCAAGGCTACGTAAAATGGAGGAGGTTGCATGCATACACAATATGTCACCGTAATCAATCACAGACCAAAAGGAAGTTTCTACAAGTTTTTTCTTAGCACTAAAAGTAAAACAGGACTTATTTCTAAATTAAAAGCCAAACTTCACTTTAAGCTTCCCAGCTAGAGTAGCATTAGTTGTAGCATTTTGGCAAGGGAACAACTTGCATGAATCGGTTGAACTCTGACCTCAAAGATATCGGAATGAAAATGGGTTCTATGGGTACCCTCAAGTCTCCCCTAAACTTGAGAAGGCTTGTTCCCAGTAAATGTTTTGTTCCTTTCAATCAATATACTCCTTCAAGCTAAAGCTGTAAAGTAAGCAAGTAAAGTTGTCTTTTTAAGGAAAGGGACAATCAGCCTATTTGAAGAACAATGAATCGTCTAACATGTATGGATACATAACACATTGAAACAGGATTGTTGTTGAACTCAAAATTCTAACTGTACAAATATTAGTCTGTGCACATCAAATAATTAGTAATATTAACTTTAAATGAGAAACCAAAGTATATCAGTATCTGATTCCTTAATGTTCATGTTGACATGGTTTTCAACCAGCCCATGTACTTCACCAGTATAAGCGTACTCCTGAAATTCAGTTACAGCTTTTGGTTTTGTTGTACCACCCCAAGATTTTCTATGACGACCTCTGGCCACCCCTATGTCAAAATTCTGGGGGCTGTACTGCACAGATTAGAATTAATACACTCCTACCCAGTGCCAATGAAATCATTTGCTGAGCAATTCATCTCTCTTCACTCTTCACAAAAATTAGATTACTGTAATAAAAATGTTTGATCATTCCTTAGGTTCGCCTGATTGTTTAGCACCATTCCTTAATTTTATCAAGCAATTCATCAAATGGCCTATTGAGAGAAATGCACAGCTATTTAATGTTTGCTGTAGACTATGAAAAAGCATTTCTCGTTTACCACATCCCATGGTGTCACACTGTTATTTCAAATATATCTATGTGCAACAGAAATAATGTCAAGGTAAAAATAAGATTCGAGGAAAGTATGACTGGAGATAATGCAAGTAAAGGAAAAGAAATGATATTTTGCTGAAATACACCCTGTTGTTTATGTTGTTTGGGGAGTTTTGAGCAAAGCCTAACTGTGAATTCCTGGTGAAATCTGTTTTCTGGTTATATCTAGTATTCTATTTGTATTGTCAAAACAAAAAGTGTGCTGTTTGGGTATTCAGAGAGGAATGCAGCACAGGTGGAGCGTGGGCTCCACGGCTAAAAATACAGACCCTAAAAATTACATATACATGCTCTGTTTAGGGAAAAAAAATCCAATTTAACCTATAATTCTCATATTGCTTTTCTAGTGCAGCTGGTGTGTTCATGTGGAGCGACAGCGATTTTAACATTCTCCCCGTGTATAAGGCCCAGTTTTGCTCCCGTCTGCCATATCATAATCATTTGGCCCGATGCCTTGATTCCAATTGGTGAATTGTTACACCCCGAGTAGGTAGAGTGTGATACATCTGCTCACAGGCCACATTATTTTCAACTGCATTTGCAGGTCACAGTGCAGTGCAGAAGGTGGTGTTTTTTCTCCCCCCCTCTGTCTGTGCTGGCAGTGAGTACGCCCCAGTACACACAGTCCCTAGATGCAGTCTGGCAGGCCTAGTGAATCATCTTCCCGTCACAGGTGGGGGAAATACAACAGAGGGATTGGCAGTCCAAAGGTGGCGTCTGGCCCACTGTTGAGTGAGGTGTTTGGCTTACTTCCGCTGGAAATGAGGATATGTCATATTTTTCCTTGCAGTCGAGGGAAAGTAGTCATGCAAGTTTTTATTTTCCTCTACCCAGCAAGAGTAAACCAGTGATACTGTAGATATTAAAGAAATATTTTAAGATTATATTCCAATTTCCAAATACATGTAGCATCCGTCTTCGCGGTGCGAATCTTAGCCCTGCTTGTTTGTTTGTGTGTTTGCACTTCTTTCAGTGTGGGTGTGCTTCTCTCACATTCTACGTGTGTGTTTGAGAGGCCGTTTCATCTGAGCTCTTGTCGGAAGGTGGTTGCGAGGGCTGCTGATCAAAGGCAGAATCCTCAGGGCCAACAAGGGCCCAGCACGAGCAGCAGATGTTTCCCGTCTCTGTTAGCACCTCGGTTAGAGCTATCCTTATTTAACCAGCTCCGGCTAATGGCCCCCGCCGGTGTCGAAATACACTGGATCGCTTTTCTTTCTCTTTTGTGTGCGGAACAGGGGACAGAACGCGAAACGCCAGGGATATCTTGTTCCTCGGTGACACTCTCATTGTGCTCCTCGGTGGATTTCTGGCCAGAAAAATCCCTTTCACAGTAATTGGGTGTGAATGAAACACTTGTGCTCGCCTATTGTCTAAAGTGTAGTCTTGCATTCAGGCCAGTGGTTAAACAAGCCAAGAGAGAAGGCAGAAAAGGGTAGAAAAAAAGTGGGTGGGAAGAGGGGTCGTAGGAAGTGTTGTGCAAAGTGAAAGGGATCAAGGGAAGACAATGCTAGAAAAAGCACAGTGTGTGTGGAAAGTGACAAAAAAATTCAGTATTGTAGCTTGCAGTAAAATGAGGCAAGCAAAGAAAATATTAACTGCAAAAGCAAGGAGGGAAAAAGCACTTTTTAGGAACAGCGAGGCAACAGAAATGGTTCGCACTGTGTGAGAATAAAGACATTTTGCAAACTAGGCACCGGAATACAAAGCGGACAAGCACGTTGGTTTAAGAGAAACAGCCAGCTCAGAACCAAGTTCTTCATATGGCATCCAGGAGATTGATTGAGAGATTCGGTGGGCCTAATTGTGCTGTACCATCTGCCCAAGTTACAGAACCTGCCAGGCATGTGACAGTTTCCAACAGGCTCACTGACGAGCAGATGTGTGCATGAGCGCGTTCGCTCGTGTGTGTGTATATTTAAGCATGTCAGTCTCTCTTTACTTTGCGATCACATCTTCTTCTTTTTTTCCAGAAATTAAGACAAGAATTCCCATCTTGAATTACAGAGAAATGACAAATGCAAATGCACATTGTGAAAGTTATTTTTTGAACATAATTAAATCCCCATATGTGTGGCACTTTTTGTGTACTTAATTATTTGTCGGATCTATCAGTGATGTTGGAGTGTTCATTGTTGCTGTCAGTATTGCTATTGATATAACAGCCTGACAAATGTCATAGGCACAGAATGAATTTTCATAAATCAATCAGCCATTTCTCCCCCTCACTTCCTCAATGAAACAGATCGCCAGTGGAATGAAACAAAGGAAACCAACAAAATGATCTACATAAAACATGCATACTAATTCATACAGTAAATTAGTTTGGTATTCAATGAGATGGCTGTGGCAAATGTCTTCTAACAAAAAAAAAAAAAAAAGGCGTAATATGTATTGACAAGGCACCTACCAAGAAACAGGAAATTCTTTTCAATTTTCAATCTGTTAGCCCACTGACATTTGTCATTTTAGAGGAATAGGTTGACATTTTGGGAAATATGATTATTTGCTCTGTCGCTGAGAGTTAGGTGAGAAGATCGATATCACTCTCATGTCTGTACGGTAAGTATAAAGCTAACAAGTACCGTCGGTTAGCTTGCGTAGCACAGAGACAGGAATTAGGGAAACAGCTAGCCTGGCTCTCCTAGCTCACAAATTACTCAAACTGATGTTAGATGTGCTGGTAGGCAGATCTTGCAACAAGTCCTTAAACCCATATGACCACATACATCATTCGTTTCTACCCTCAAATAGATTTGTACTCAACCAAGGGTCCAGGGATTCCCCAGGGTCCTTAAGAGAGTTACAGGGGTCCCCAGAAAAATGGGGAGTGGTTTATTTTCACTATTTAATCTATTTTAGATGTGAGCCCACCGTGGTTAAGAGTCGTAAGAGTGACTCTTCTGATCATAGGTTTCACTTCCTCCATGGTTATTTCCTCAACTGTGGTTGACGAAGACAGAATTGTGTTTTTAATCACATCTAACACCCAAAATTTTTTCAGATGGGGGTCCCTGAAGTCAAATCTTATTAGATGGGGCTCCATTTGGATACTTAACATGATAAAGGTTGGGAATTACTGCTCTAATATGACCCACAGGAACATTACCTGAAATAGTGCCCCTACCAGTTAGGTTCAGGAAAAGTATCATGGCTGGGTGATATAACGTGCCGACATGACGTTGCATAGGCACGTAACTTAAAATATTAACTTTTGGTTTCATACGGGACACAAACACGGGTCTGCTGGGTCAAAGTCCTGTGTTTTTTTTGACCCATCCAACCTCCCTGACCATCTCTCATGGACTTCATTGCTCTATATACTACACCATTTGACTTCCTCCTTAGCATAAGTATCATAAGTACTGTGGCCACTAGAGATCGCCGCCTACACTAACATAAACGTGTCATGATAGGTTGCTTTTAGGAAATACCTATGGTGATGTTTTTGGGGAAAGGAAGGTCTCCTATCTTGTTACCTTTGGACAGAACTATGCTAGCTGTCACCTTGTTTCTAGCCTTTATACTAAGCTAACTGGCTGCTTGCTCTTGTTTCATATGTACTGCAGCTAGAAAGTGAACAATATAGTTCCCAAAATGTCAGACTATTCCTTCAGTATGTCTTTTTTCTCTTGTTGTGGAGGACAGTTAAACTCAAAAATATGCCATACCCCCAATACATGTACAAACCCACCCATTCCCAAATGGACATTACATCTCAAAGTGCTGAAAAATCCAAGCACAAGAAATCAATCAGTACATAATAACATCTTAATTAAAGATAAACAGCGTTAATGACTTAATGAAACAAAAAGCGGGGCTGAATCTCAATTATGTCACTAGAAAGTTACATGAAGCTTTCAAGGCCAAAATCTCTCCGATCAGACATTGGAGTGTACACAACAAACAAAGGGAAGCAGTTTCATTAATGAAGCTACAGCACACTGCTCCCTACTTAGAGAAAGGATGGTGATAGGATTCACCTGAAATTGGACACCTTTATGTTGCCAAAGGGGGGGACATTAGATTAGTAAACAGGGTAATTGCATTTGCATATCAAATCACCAACAACTATCCTTCTGCTGCTCTGTCCATGCCAGGGGTTTGATTCAGCTTTAGTTCCTCCTCGTACTCCGATGGCTAAAAGGCTCTTCAATCAAACAAAGTGTCATATATTATTGTAACTATAATTAATTGATTATATATTATAAGGCATTAATATAGAGTTGCTCTTGGCTTCTTTCACTCGCATAAAAACGGACATATTTCAGTGTCTATTTCATTAAAACCACATGTTCAGCAGTCAGTTCATGGCCACAGTTTCCAAGATTTCCATTGATTGCTACTTATAAAATCCAGCTGAACTCTGCTGTCCCCAGTGTGAACATTTAACAGCCTTATTCATTGAGTTATCAAGCTGCAGTATCTCCAGCAAAAAAAAAAAAAAAATACATGGAAACCTTGTAAATGTCCAACAGGGATCCAAGCCACTAAACATGACAATAAAGTAATGGATTGTTAATTTACATGCCAGGCTGGGGACTTCACTGGTGCAAATCATGCAGATGATGTTAGCAATATGACAGCTAGAGCAGTCGGGGTTTAAAGTGTTGAAAAAGACAGGCTGTTGAAGTGCAAAACAGTTTGAGAAACATCAAGGCAAAGAAAGAAAAAGGAATCAAAAGTTATGTCTAACTTTGACACATTTTTGTCTTTCATTATGTTCCGCAGGCTCTGTCTCCTTCCCTTGATTTGGCCACAGATGACAGGGGACGCTGGCATGTGTTTCATATTCTGCATACTCATATCCCCAAGTCCCTCTAGTAATTATTATTCAGTAGATGCACTATTTGGCACAAGGACAGAAGTTTGCATAATTTATGCAAGGCCGTCATCAATTTTTGAAAAATGGCCCCGGCCTTTTCTTGTGCTTTTAACTAAATAGATGTGCTTCAGCCTGGACATAAAACGAGCACAAGGAACAGAGAAAACTTTATTTATATCTTTACCTAAACTTTGAACCAATGCAGACTTCAGAGAGTATATTAGACTTGTTATGTCCAGCTCAGAAACTCAGATATCTTAGTTCTCCTGAGTGTGCTATGCTCTCCCATTGGGATAACGCTACTACGGTATATGAAAAATGTAAAAGTGATACTTTGTAAGGCATCTTCTCTGCCTCCTGAAGAAGTCAGCTCCTCAGATGAAGTATTTGGAGATGAGCCGGGTATGATAGCATGCTGCACACTTCCTCCGGATGTGTCCCTGAGGGCTCTCACCTGAGGACTTGGAGTTATTTCTAGCATAGTTCTCACAGGAGGAGGTCCTCTGAGACAAAAGACAAGGGACTTTGTTATTCCATATCCCAAGAGAAAGTGCTCTATATTTACTTTAATGAAGGGGGCGATGTAAATAAACTCCCTTTATTGTGAGCCTCTTCTCTGCCTCTTGTCCATACATCCCACTTTCCATCCCTTATTCCCTAATCCTGGTTGTAAATGTTTTTTCCACTGCATTGTCCGCTGGTTTGGATTTCACTAGTCTATGGCTTGGGCATTGTAATCCATCTGTGTTGCCAGACCGGGGAAGGGATGTGTTTTTTCTGGCTCTTTTGTTTGATGTCCTATAAAGACGGAAAACTGGCACATGTCCTTTAATTTCTAAATACTGTAGGCTATGTTTAGTGGACTGGAGACCATTATCCAGAATTCTGGAGGTAAATTGCAAGATTGAATAATAAGCTTTTTGGCTCCTCTGCTTGTTCTTTCAGTCTCCTGGTGAGTGAATATGAAAGGGAGCATAAAACAGTGTGTTTCTGTTTTATTCCTAAATCTGCTATGTGGAATTCTAAGGTACTTACTAAAAGACATTTTTAATCTCTCCCAATGTGATTATGTTATTATATTTCCCTTATATGGACACATTTGAGGTAGCTCTGTGAATCTATTTAAAAAAATAATTGTTATGTAAGCTGTATTTGGATAAACCACGTCTTAAAAGGGACATTATTTCTCATCATATTTGACATTTAATCAATCTTTCTGGCTAAACTGTTACTGCAACAACCTACCCACTACTAATTTTTATTTATAGGGGCTAAAAATTCATGATGTAGTGTATGTTTTTGCCACACAGTCGTTTCAGTAACGATTTCAAGACGCGCTAAACGAGCTGTGTTTCCATGCAGACCGAGCTCATCAGATCACATTACTTTTCCCTCCATGCAAACTTAGCATTTCCATTTAAACCTGCTGTTTGCATCTGTGGAACCAATCAATAACCCAGCAGAGTGTGTTATTTGCGTTGTAACTGCCATGGAGATGACAAAAAAAAAAAGTACAGCTATTGGAAGGATTCTCGTGCAGCTGAGTCTGAAAGGTTGCTTGACAGCAGTTTGGCCTTTGACCTTTAAAAAGATATGTTTGGGAATTCAGCAACTTTGACTGTGCTTAATAACCGCTTGACTCTGCACAGAAAAATCAAGGGCAATGATGCGGGGATATTTTGAAAATGGCTCACTAGCAGTGTTTTTTTTTTTCCCCAATCTCTTTTTTTTTCCGAAGGAAAACAGATCGATGTGCTTCAATTTGTTAGGGGACTCTTGGGATATATTACTTGTCCGTGACAAGACGCCACAACCATTTTTGCCCAGATTTGAGGATGCCAGACAGATATTTCAGATATGTCTCACTTCATAGCATGACCTCCAGAGCTGTGTGAATTTGAATACATACATAATAACAAAGACTAATGTTTGGACATGGACGGACTTGTCTGATATCCCACTTACTCTGCGCCATCTATTGTGTTGTCAGATTTGTTCTTGATCATTTATTACAGCTCATAAGAACTTGTGTGGGGACAGTGATGGAGGACGCTGAATACTCAACTGTATTTCTTAGTGAGTCTTTCTTCAAGGAACACAGCAACATCAGCCATATATATTCTACAGCGTACAAAGCGGGGATGAGCAAGTGTTTGTTACCTCTGCTGAGGTCTGTAGGAGGAAGAAACTTTAAGATACTGAAAACAATAGCTTGGGGACACTTTTATTAAGAGTATTTCCTTTTTTTTTCAGCTACCAGAGACAGCTTGAGTTTATCCTTTTGTCCATCAGTTTCCACACAGCCCTGCTGAAAGTGGATGTGAAGCCATATGGCACTGTGAACCCTCAAACTACAGTCGTCTGAGTGCTAAGTGCTTCATTTTTCACACTTGCATGAGGTCCGTTGTATTTATAATTCATTTAGCGGAAGGGCAAGCTTCACGCGGTAAACGGGACATTATATGCATATTTAGGCAATTTAACACACACAAACTGCGAGGCCTTGTTTCTGCTAATACATAACAACGTTCTCATTTTTTTCCCTAGCTGTTTGAAGATGTGACCCAGGATATGTTGCCCTATTAGAAAGCAATAACGGATAAATTGCTTTGCAGAAGTATAATAAAGGAGTGCTGTGAAAGACTGCAGGCGCTAAATAATTTCATTTTCAATCGTTCAAATATGACACATTATTAAAATTTAAAAGCCTGCGTTTTCTTCTTCTTCTTGTTTTCTTGACCTGCAGGGTGTTTCTGTGTTTATTTATTGGGAAATAAATACAAGTCTGACTCATTGCTCAGACTTTATCTGTCAATACTTTTGCACTGAGTTGGGGTATGTGCTTAACACTTGTTTCCTGTCATGCACAGGCTGCATATGAACACAGATGTGCATTCATGCTCCTCACACTCAATTTAGCATGAAACATGAGCCGACTCTCAGAGCTCAGACTAATGACTGCTGCTCTGGTGTTTTAATGTGCAGGTCCCGCTGTTGATGTGGTGTGATGTGCATGTGCTACATGTGAATGAAGACTTACTTTGACTTTGGCATGTATGGCTTGTGTGTTTTCATTACAGCTGCACAGTGCTGACATAACTCTGTAGGAGTTAGTTGATGATCCATGTGGTGCTGCGCAATATATAGTTTTTTATTGTCGTTGTGGTGTTAACTTGCGCAGTAAACAAATCACGACAGACTGTGATATTGCACTTTTTTTTTTTGCACTTTAAAATGTAAATAACAGAGTGAGAAAGTGCAGCTGGTACCAGAGTATTGATACTGCGGAAAATAATAACTGTTTCAAATATTCAGAATCAATATGTATCGATACACTGATATTTCTGACAATACTGCGCAATATTCAACAAAGTTATCACATATCATCCTCATATTGTGCACCACTATGGAATCAATAGGGTCAAAAGTATCGTAGCTGTGTATTACCATATCTGAATGTGTAAACACACTTGGTACGATTACATTACATTCATTGTGTTAAAGTGTTTAAATGAAATGTTTAGATGTGCTAAAAACATCTGAACACATTCATTTCATTTTTGAATCCGTAAGGAGAACTGTAGCTATGTATGACATTTTTGACTAAATGAAAAAAGATTTTTGAATACACATTAAAAGCATTTGAAATCGTTTGATCAGGACATTTTTACATATCACAGATTTGAATATATTCATACAAAATGTTTTCACACATTCAATATGATCATTCAATAACATTTGACTCATAGCCTGTAAAGCCATAAGCTAAAGTTGCTAATTAATGACGTTCTAACATGCTAGTCACCCGGGCATGTTAATGCTGCAACTTACCTTTAAACTTCAATTAGTAGCCCAGGCTGTTATTTTCTTAAATCACTTAAATCAATGGGCCTATATTTGGGACAGGTCTTTAATTCCTTTCACAGAAAAACTGTTGGTCAATAAAGATCGGGAAAGATAATCAAATTGTTTATTTAAACCAGTCTGAATATTAACTGTATAAAAAGTAGGCTAAAGAAATCTGAATAACTTACAGGGTTATTGCGGAATGGACACATTATTTGAGGTAGCCAACAACTCCTTTTTATACATCCTAAGAACTTCTATTAAAAAAATGAACTGCTTGACAACCAGACCAGGCGTCTAATTGAGAAAGGTGTATTTGTCAAAATGTGTAGCCACACTGGGCTAGTAAAAGAGACCGGGCGTTAAACTGGGACTAGGCTTTTAATTGAAACACACCATTTCATCTGTTTCTTATGCTTTTATGTTTTTGGTTTTGGAAGGGCTAGAAAAAAGAACCCACCCTCTGCACTTTTTAAATTCCAAGTATCACTCTTGCGCCATCTGTATGTAGGCCTTCACAGCTTTATCATGTTCTGAAATCCATAGCTGTGATTAGTTCCAGTTGCTAAAGCTACGATGGGATGACTGCTGTTAAGAGGAGGGGTGTTGTTTAGGATGACTTAGAGCTTGTTGACTGTGTGCAGTGATTCAGGTGTATGCAGTGTGTATACACATATCAGGTGTATATCACTGACATGATAAGATATATTTGCATAATACTCAAAACAAGACATATCACACAGAGCCTCATAGCTGTGACAAAATACCTGAACCAGCAGCATAACAGTTAAGCAAATTTTAATAAAACCTGTCATAAAATCATAATCACTTTAGTCCACTAAATCTGAACGAATGCTTACTGTGCACTTTTGTGCATGAACTGTCTTCAGCTCGCCTCCTCCCCGAGCTCGCACACACCGCCTCGTCTCACGCAAGTCATTTGAATTTTTAAGGGATCGTCAAAGAAACTGTCAGCCTCAGCTTGTACGGGGGAAATCGCTCAAATGTACTGAGTTATTGGGGCCATTTGCGGCGGGCATTAGTGCATGGATACAGGCTTGGATCGCTGAGGTGTGCTTCAATCTGAATAATGATTTGCAGAGTCAGACTGAACAGAGGACATTTCTCCGTGTCACTCCACTTAACATGTGCCCTTTCCATCCTGGTGACAGGTCCCCGCGTCTGACAGAATGTCTCCCGGGGAAGCTGTGGGAATATGTTGTGTGCTGTTGTCCTTACCAAAATGTTATTAAAGCTGTGTGGTATTTAAATGCAGTGCTGACAAAATACTGTAAGGAAAGAATAAAAAAGGAAATACCACTGGCTTAGTTTGTAACACATCAGTGGGAAAGGGCAATGAAAACAAGATTTTGAATAAACCCAAGTGTTAATGTGGTCTGAATCAGGCTCTCGCAGTCAACTGTACATGGCACTTGACATTGTCCACTGACATTAAATCTACTTTACTGTGTTGTTTTTATTTGTAAGTTGTTAAAATATCTTCACCCTATCGTAGAATTGCATTAGCCTTTGTGAACCTTGTTTTCCGTTATAATGATTCAGACAAATCCTTGTAATGTTCGCATTACGACCAAAGCACAGTGGCTGTGTACTGTGGGAATAGACACACACTGGGAATGTGTTTTGGCTGATGACTGAATCAGCTCTGGGCAGTATGCGAGGTCAAAGCAGATGCCGCCTATATGCAGATAAGGCTGCGGCGACTGGAGCAGAAGCGATTGCAATTCACGCTCATGGGCTTTTCCTTTACACATTTTAGACAACAGAAAACAGGAGCACAGCGGTACATGTTGCCATCATCCATCACCTCGGAGACTCAGCCGCTGTGATGTGTCAAAAAGGATGAAAGGCATGATTCTCAATGATAGGGCTGTTAAAGATTCAGGCTCCAGAGTACATGGCATCAGGGTATGTTGTTGAAGGAGTTGCCAGAGCTGAACCGGTGGGGAAACTCATCTCACATGTTTACATACACACAGGAAGGCAGGTTATTAAGGGAAACCAGGCATGGAGAACATTTTTACTATAGATGATAACATACACATGGTCAGCAAACAGATTTTTCTCAAACACAGTATCATGTATTTAAACCAAAGCAGGCAAAATGTCATTGTTAATGAGATTAGTGATACCTCAGAGGAGGCTTCTTTTTGAGCAATTGGACTGAGAGCACAGTGACTGTGAATGTGTCTGACTTTTACAAATAATCTGGTGTTACTTTTAGTTTAGTAAGATCTTTACTAAATCTTTTCTTTTCTGCTTTTCTTTAGTGTTTCTTGAATTACAGTATATGTGTGGTGGTAGCTGCCTGGGGTTGGGGGTTTGATGTGATGCACAAATTTTCCTTGATCAAAATGCAGTGGCGAATTTTCGTATTGGCGACATTGGCGCCCCTCCCACAAGTTGTTTATTTGTGTTGATTTGTAATTAGCTCTGTTTTTTTTTTTTTTAAATAAATACAATGAATATAAAGATGATATTAGTAACAGCAACAATGACAACAGGGTAGGGTTTCAAACATGCTAGGTCTGGCACTGCCAATGCGATTGAATGTGCATCAGCAGGTCCGAGTTCTATACGTCTAGTGTATGAAATGTCTGTATTGCCACTGTGCTGCATTTACTCTAATAACTATTATAACTTAAGTTATAGCTATAACTATAATAAACTCGTCACACCTCCAACCTGCGCCCAGGTGCAGGCTGACTTCCTCTTTCTCTACTTGCTGTTCTCGGGTAATACAACTGAAGTTATGTCTAGTACCCACTATTACTACTGCCAGAATGTTTGCACCTTCAGTGTAGAGGATTGTAATGTTTATTACAACTGAAGCAATATCTGTTACCTTAGATTCAACTCTCAGGGAATGGACACACAATTTGAGGTAGTCAGCAACCCAGTTTTATACATACGAAGAACTTCTATTTAAAAGAATAAACTGCTTTACAACCAGACCAGGCATCTGATTGAAACATGCCTATATTTGTCAAAATGTGTAGTCACACCGTGCTAGTAAAAGGGACTGGGCGTTTAATTTGGACTAGGCTTTTAATTGAAGTTTTACGGTATGTTCGACAAACATGCCATTTCATCTGTTCCTTGTGGTTTTTGTGTTTTTGGTTTTGGAAGGTTGGAAGGTGGTTTGGTTTCCGTGTCATATACATCTAGTGTATGAATAGTCTGTAGTTTCACTGTGCTGCACTTTCATGAACTAGAATGAACTCGTCACATCTCCCAGCTGCGCCCAGGTGCCGTCTAACTTTCTCTTTCTGTACTTGCTGTTCTCGTATTCATACAACTGAAGTTACATCCACTACCTACTATTACTAACGGCAGAATTTTTACAATTTCAGTGTCGAGGATTGCGGTGTTTATTACAACGTAAGCATTGCTCGCCCCGGCTCCAGTTTTGTATTTGTCTTTAACTGTCTATGGAAAAGCAGCTCTCAGTGTTAATAGGCTATTACTTGTGACGCGAAACCAATCCGATAGTGCTGTGTGCAGGACATTGAGCAAATGACGAATTTTAAGTAGTAAAAAGAATAAGAAAAGTAAATCAATATATAGCAGGCAATGTTGATTCTGTGGCAGGCTGCCACAAGATTCACTATATGGGAAACACTGTCTTTTGTTTACCTGTGTACTCAAGACCAAGGAATTCAGCTTGTTAAAAACATGTTGCCGTGCGAACAAGATTTCTCTTAATCCCTTACACAGGTGAAGAAAAACAGGTTTCCTTTTCATAGTACATGATGTTTAAGATACTAGGTTACAGCAGAAAGCCAACAATAACCAGGTCTCTTAAAGGATAAGGCTAGCATTATATATGCAAGTCTTATTCTCAACACACCCCATGAAGAGATCACAAAAGAAGAGGTCTATTAGTCTGTATTTCAGTACCTTACAACTTTTCTACCCCGTTTGTGGCAGCCTATTCGTTCCTACTTTCAGGTGTACATCTTGAAAAATAATTCACAAATATATTGTCAGAATTTTGAGGAAAAAAATTAAGTACTTCCCTAAAACAGCTGGGCGCTGTAGTTTTAAGCACGTTACTCAAGCAGGAGTAAATGATGTATTTATTGGGGACTTTTTTTCGTCTCTGGATTAATACACATCTGGTGCTGTCATAAGTATTGACAACAGCAGGATGGTGTATGTAGGGCAGATCAAAATAAACTATGATGCCCATGTTCATCCTAATAAAGGAACATGTCACTGTGTGCAATGGTTTGACTGAATGTGTTTTCAATAGTACAGAGGAAGCAGAGGAATAAGCTCAGAGCACAGAGGAATACGCTGTAGAAAATACTTGTTAGTAGGATCAAAACATTATTGATTTTGGTCTTTTGCATGGGTTATTTTTTTTTAATATCTTCAGACTTGTTCTTTAAGTTCATGTAAATGCGCTGACTGCAATAAAGCACAGACACAATCTAACAAAAATGGTAACTACAGCTTGGCATTACTGGTTTTCCTGGCTCTTAATGACCGTCAATAGGAATGCTTGCAGTGAGTTACACAAAACTGCACTGAAGGAACAGGCCTGCTGATATATAGTCTCAAAGAAAGCTATACTGTTTGAATATTTAAACTGTGAGTCAGGTCTACCATTAACGTGAAATTAGCTCTCCCCATTGGCTGTATCACATTACTCATTTTTCAGTCTTATTTTGCAAGTATCCATCAAATTTGATAAAGCCTCTCAAACTCAAGATGGTAGCAGATTTTAAGAAGCAAGGCAGCCCCTGTACTGGGAGTCCTAAGTCATCTGTTAATCAGAGACAACCATAATTATGCTAGTTGTGAGACATTTTCCTCATTTCTCAATTTGTATGCCAAGAGTTGCCTAACTATATCCATTCTGAAATGACATGAGCATTGTGGTGTTGGCTGCTGTTGCAATATTTCCACCCCTCCCGATGGACATATTGGGTAATAAATATGAGATCCACCAGTACTCTCTCACACAGATGATGTTATTAGACTTGCCAGCCTGAGGCATCAGCTGTGTGTATTGGACGTCTGTCAGAGCAGAGATCTCCCCTCCCCCCACTTCAGACTCCCCCCTGTGCCGAAACCAACTGGTCCAGGAATTGCATGCCAGACTCGTGGAGGGTCCCAGAGACCCCTCTTTGCTTCATGTCCAAGTCAAAAGAAAGAGTCTGGCATTGAAATAGACTTCCCTGCACTCAAGATAGATAAGTTTAAAAAAATCTCCTTTGCCTTGGTGAGCTTCGTTGGGGAATCAGGGTGGGGGGTGGATTGCATGGGGTAGTGGGTAGGATAGAGTTTCAGAGTTTGCTTTGAAGGTGGTCCCCACCACACTCGTAATGGCCTGTTGTGAAGGTCAAATAACATTCCAACCTTGTATTGGTACAAAAATGAAATGAGGAAAATGAAAAGAGAAGGGATGGAGGGGTGGAAATTCTCCTTCAGTGGAGCACGGGAGTATGGGATCGAGGTGGCTGACAGGACTCCCCAGAAATGTAGTCAATATAGTTCTGTGAGAGGGTGTGAGGTTCTGGATCAAAGAGGATCATCAGTGATGCAAAGAGAGCCACTGAAAGATTGGCATCAGTGTCAAAATGATTTGACACTGATGTCATGCCTCAGTGCATAGCCCTAAGATTTTCTAAATTTACAAGAAATGGAAACGCAGATGGGCATTATGGCATCACTTTTTTGTCTAACAAATTTCTTTTTAAATGGAGGGTTTTCACTCTGGGCTAAACAAGTCTAAGAGTCAACTTCCACGTTACAGCAGCAGCTGTGAAGCTCTACTTAGGCATAGTGGTGCTTAGAGCAAAGTGATCACATGCTAAACTGCCCATATTATAATAATGCTAGCATGTTGATGTTTAGCAATTGTTATATTTACCACATTCACCATTTTAGTTCAGTGTGTTAGGCAAAGTGCTGCTTGGATATAAATGCTAACATCAGCATGCTAACATGGCTTTATTGTAATAATGAGGCTAGCATGCTAATGTTTAGTAACCTTATATTTACCACGTTCAGTGCTTCAGTATAAGTGCTACCATCAATGTGCTAACATGGCTATATTGTAATGATGAGGCTAGCATGCTAATGTTTAGCAATCTTAAAGTTACTACATTCAGTGCTGAAATATAAACGCTAATATCATTGTGCTAACAGGCCACATTGTAATGATGAGGCTAACATGGCAATGTTTGGCAAGGGTTACCATGTTCACCATCTTTGTTCAATGTGTTAGCATGCTATCATTTGCCCGTTTGTACTACACACAAAGTACAGCTGAGGTTGATGGGAATGTCATTCCCTTTCAGATATTTGGTCACAAATTCAAACTGTTGATGAAATTGAACATTTTGATTGAGATTCCTCTCTTTTAATTATGAATGTCTGTACAAAATGTCACTGTAACCCATCCTACAGTTGTTGAGATATTTTAGCCTGGACTAAATTGGTAAACCACACGACAGACTGACATTGCCATCCCCAGAGCTGCGCCACTAGATCACAATAGAGAAATGAATCCATTAATCTAATCTGTCTTCAAAGACACTATAATGATTGTTAATTGGGTTAGGAAAAAAACCAAGGCTTTGGCACGAATAAACTATAGCTGGATGACTTTACTTTAAAACCTTATGGGCCAATCTTCTTGGCCAAATTAAATACAGGTTGCTCCCAGAGACCTCACAGCATCGATACACTCAATATTGATTGGGAAAAGGCCAATGCCATCAAGCGAGAGTCTTTAGTTATCCCGTCGGCATAAACAGGAGGCAATCTCATTAAAAAGACTCTGCTCCGAGTGGGTCTGCAAAATTTCCACATATTTGGGGCGCTGTACTCTGGAAAGTCAAAAGCAATTACTGACTTCCTCGCTTTCATCCTCTCTGTGGAGAGGGCAGAATGGTGTTTGTGGCTCTGGCATAAGTGGACGAAGAACATTACACCAGAGTGCAATTAGGACTTGGACCTGGGTCACAAGTCGTGATGATTCTACGCTTTGTCAATTAAAGTGTGTTTTAGAGCAACGGAGAAAGAGGAAGAAAGTGCAAGGGGTTGGGGATGTGAGATTTTGAGGGAGAAACTGTGTAAGAGTATTGTCATAGAATAAGGGTATGCACTTGCTCCGTCTTCCGCAGTTTATCCCAGCTGCCAAGAAACAACAATATGACATTTTCTACAGAGGATCTGGGTGCAAACCCTGTTATTATGCTTTCCAGTCCAATCATACCGCAGTTGTTAGGCCTTCCAGGTCCAAATATCCAAACCTTTTTTTTGTATCTGTATTGTGCATTTTTAATTCTTGGACTAAAGGCTGTTTCTCTAACAGCCTGCCCAATGCACCAGTCTGTAGCAGTCCAATGTGTGTACATGTGTGTAAGCCCCAATCACAGCACTGTAAAAGCCATGGTTTACAGTCTGTTCCTGTACTTTGACATTCGCTAACTATCCCCCAACCGTTATGTGGCTGCCTCACCCCGGGAGACCTCCGCTTTTAGATTTAGAAAGGTTGCCTGCTGAGTCCAACCCAAACACATTCTACTGCTCAGCCAAGAGACACAGGGCAAGGTCAGTGGATTGTGTGTGTGTTTTCATGCCACTACCCGAAGTGTGTCTGAGTGCATGAAAACACAAAGGCGCACATAGGTCACAGAGTGTCCTCTCCTCCCACTGTGTACTGCAGGTACTCTCCGTTCATGCTCTGATTTGACATGTGAAACATCTAACTAATTTGCCCTCCCCCTCCCCCTTCTCACACTCACACACAAAGCGGATAGAACAACCATCGATAGCATCAACATGGTGTCAATGTGATTCTCGCTTTGTGGTCCCCAATTCACTTCATTAAATCCCTTGTGTTTGCAGATTTGTACTTCAAAGTAAGTCTTTAATGACTTAATTAGAATTAGTCAGCATCTAGTGAAATTAAACCAGTACATCCTAAATGGCTTTTTTTCTAAATAGCTCAGCATGAGCATCCTTGCTGCTGAGTCTATTACACAAGGACTACATTAGAGTTTTTGCAATGCTGCTGCAAAATTCATGCCTCACTTTTTCGGCCAGCTTCCTAGTACAAAGTCTGTGTAAGGTCCCATTGAGCCCATGTGTGAATAGAGCAGGTAATCGTCCAGACAATTTACCGTTTACCGCAAGTGGGTATATGAATGACGTTTCTGTCATGCAGCTTGCGGAAAACTGGAAGAAAGAAAACGCCCGCAGGTAAGAATAAGGGTCATCTACACAAAGATGGCAAAGAACTCTAACTGCAGAGATGACAAGATTTGAAAACTTTTGTTGGTTAGGGCTGGTGCCAAAATTGACCAAATTCCAACCTGGCTACGTGACTGCGGTGTTATCTGCTTCATGTCCTACCTCCTACACACTGTGTTTAAGCACCACCCCATGCCTAAATCAAACAGAGTATTTCCAAGGACACGAGCAGTTTCCTGTTGTATGCTACATTTGTAAAATGAAACTCTCGACAATTTCGGGACCTGATTTTACAGACATTGCCCAGAGTTCACATAAAAATAGAGTTTTACACTGAATAAAATGTATTTAGTAGGCTGTAGGAAAAAAAAAAAGTATATCAAGAAGAAGAAAGAAGAAAAAGCTTGCTTGGTACTCAGTGGACATTTAGATTGAGTTTGATAAACCCAGGGGGCCCCAGCTATCTCATCAGGTTTAAGAACTCGGGGTAAGACCAGGCACCTCGAGACCGGCCATGATTTGTTAGACCTGAGAGCATTTACCTCGACAAGAGAGGAGAGTATTGCTCTCTTTGTCCAGAAACGTGCCCCACGAGGATGTTTGCCCAGACCAATCAAATGTTCATCAAACTCCATTCTATACCAGTCTGAGTGAAGGCCGAGGGACCCCAAAGCCCGTAAGCTCTCTGCACTTCTTCCATACATTACTCCGCAGGCACTTCTTCCCTGTGGCTTGGAAAAACAAAACACCCAATTATAGATGATTATCTCTGAGCATTCTGTGATAAGTTGGACCCGGGGAAGACAGGAGGAAGAAGTGTTGGCAACGAGGAGGGCTTCTCGGGGTGACCTGAACCATAATGATTCGGAAATGGTTCATAGAATCTAGGCTGGGCTGGCAGCTGTAGCCAGCAGACTCTAGGGTTGTTTCTTTTCACTGCTGTCAGTGAAGTGTGCAAATTACCAACCGACTACACAACAAAAACAGTTTTAAATAAAGACAGTTTTACTTTCATTTCTCTGAATACCTTGTGGTACTATCAGCCTACTTCCTCTACTTTTGAACTTTTCAACTCCTGGAGTGTTCCATCACGCATTCACAAGTCTATTCTTGCTCGCTAATCGATCACTCCAAAGCCCGGTCACCGAGGTCTTGACGAGACAAGCTCTCTCACATTTCAGCCAGCATTTTCTAAAACCTGCTAGACAACACAAAAGGAGCCTACAAAGCAATTCACCTCAGTGACCTTTGACCCTCGTGTCAACGATGTTTGGACAATTATTTACCTTTAAACACCAGGTGAATAAGAACATCCAATGCATCAAGAAGACGGACTATTGTTGAGCTCAAAGAACAAATCTGGAGTGGTTGGAGTGTTTACACTGGTTTTCCCCAACATTTTTCATCCTTAAAATGTTATGTTTGACTCTTTAATATAGATGTGCTACATTTAAAGACTATTGTTAGTCAGTTTTTCCAGTCAGGCTGATTTACTCTGATTCAGGTCAAAGCATTGTCGAAAATACCTCTGTGAATGTAGACAAACACTTCAAATAATAATAGTAATGTTTTGCAGAGTTGTAAAAAAAAAGAAAAGAAAAAAAAAGTATGATATTATTTACTTTAAAGGATACGGAGCAAGGTTTAACTGGTGGTACAACTACAAGAATGCACTGTGCAATATTTATATGCAAGACAATCCTGTAAAAACCCATATCTATTCATATATTGTATTTATTGACTTCATTTTGAAGTGCTTTTGGTTTCAAGAGGTAAAAAGCTGGACAAAGAAATGACCACAAAAGAATGCATTTCAGCATTAGCGCCAGTAAATCGATAATGTCTCGCAACAAAACACAATATATTGCTGCATCGATTATTTGTTCACACTTTCACATTGATGTTTGCACAGTAACAGGCAGAGCAGGTTCCAACAATAGATGTTTTGACTGAAATGTCAACAGGTAACCCTGAATAAAAAGGGCTTATGGAGCTCTTGATGTGTAGCAGTGCATCTTTTTTCCCCTGCTGTGTTCACAAGTTATACCCTCGCTGTGTTCCTTAAAGGGAGTAACTCATCATGTTAAGATAGTTTTGGAAATATATTTTAAAACGTTGTAATGTGAGGGTGAAATGATCTCAATGCAACTTATCATGGAACTTATGTGGTCAGAAAAACTAAAAATTCCTGCAACTTAAAGCGAGATATGTATTTTATAAAGAGGAAATATTCCATTCACCGTGTTAGGAATAAAAGTTTAACTCATACGCAATAAAAAAACTCAATTTTCTGAACATATTGAGGGGTTGTGCTGCAACAGCCTGACTAAGCGACAGGTAATTCATGATGGCTAATGCTAGAAAACTTGTTTGCACAACAATTTATCTGCAATAATTGATTGAACTTCCTGGCGAGCAAAGAATGACGCAGTAGTGACTGATCTAAATTGCCACATTAGTTTTCTGAGTTTGACTTCCCTTCCTGCTATTCCCCAGTAAATTTCGTTGTTATTTATTTCTAGTTTTTCATTTATATGTATGAATTGGACATTAAGTGGACATTGATGAATACATAAGTATATACACACACATCTGCCTTCTGTTCAAACCACTAGATCTTTCAGTTTCTCTCGTTCTCTCCCCCCTCCTCTTCCTCTCCCGCACCGCCTCTAATTGAGACGTGAGTGGAGTCCAGGTGGGACCCATTTGAATTCCCTGTGGTCGTGACCGCTGTGGTTGCTTGTGACACAGTTGCACCTCTCATTTCCAGACCATTTACAACATATTCTTGCCATCGGTAACACTCATGCTACAATCATTATGTCGCCTCGACACACCATAGCGATTTGTGGTCAAAAACACTAACACAGACATGCAGGACCAGATGGAAGGGAGAATTAACATTGTAATCAAGTCTGTACTAAGTGTGTGCAGCATGATACATAATGTACTTGTTGGAAATGTGCATCACATTTGCCTAGCCAGGGATGCTCTGCAATTCATGTTTTAAGATTTCATTATATTCTGTGCACTTGGCTCAGCATCAGATAATGATATTGAAATGCATGCGCCATTGGGATCAGTGTTATTGACATTGGAATTTGCTGTATCCCTGATTCAGAGGCTGAGCTGAAATTGCTGTTGTTGTTTGTGTGTGTGCGTGTGTGTGTGTGTGTGTATGTGTGAGCGTGTGGTTTTTTTCTCCCTTCTCAAATCTGGCAAGGAATGAAGTGTCTATTGGAAAATTATGCAAATGCCGTTAGAGGGAATACAAAATGCAGGGGAAATTGAGACCTGAAAAAGTCAAATACAAATAAAAAAGAAAATAAATTGAGGCGGTTTATGAGCAGATGCCCCCCGAACATGGCTCAGCTGAGTTCAGGCTGTGCTGAAAAATGATAGCAGTAATTAGAAAAATGGCCTGGCTGGGCTTTGTTTCACGTGTGAAAAGGGTGTGGCTTGTATTGTGTTTCTTTGCATGCTTCAGAACTTGAGGCTACAGTGCTTCATGTGGTTTGCAACTGTGCTCTGGCCATATGTCGTCCATTTAGAAAACAGTAAAGTTATTATCAGCTCATTTATATATATATTTACAGCTTCAACAGACACAGTAACCGCCTCGGTAGCTGTTCTGTAAGGCTATACTTACTGCAGGCACAGCAGTGTTGTGAGCTAAATGGTAACATCAGCATGTTGACATGCTTACAATGATGGTGGTTATTATAAGCAGGTATAATATTTACCTTGTCTACCAAGCGTGTTACCAATGTGTGTTCCCGATTTCATGGCAATCCATCCAGTAGTTGATAGACATTTCACTCAAAACCAGATTGTATACAGGTCTTTAAAAGGTCTTAATTTCAATCCAAAATATTAGGCCTTAAAAGTAATTAAAAAGTCTTAAATTTGAATTTGTGAAGGCTTAATTGACACCAACATTTTATCCAATTCAAAGGTCTAGTGTGTAGGATTTAGCTGCATCTAGCAGTGACGTTGTAGGACAATACTTTTCCTGTGTGCCAAACGTGTAGAAGAACTGTGGTGGTCGAAGTGAAAACATGAACAACATGGTGGACTCCTTGGAAGAGGACCATCTGTATGTAGATAGAAATGAGTCATTCCAATGTAACAAATGTCCGTCCATCCGTCCGTCCATTCATCCATCCATCCATCCATCCATCCATGCAGGCCGAGCAAAGCACCTCAGACGTCCCTGTCCACCTCAACGCTTTCTAGTTCCTTTTGGCGTTCCCAGGCCAGATGAGATATGTAATCCCTTCAGTGTGTTCTGGGTCTGCCCCGAGGCCTCCTACCAGTGGGATGTGCCCAAAACACCTCCAGTGGGAGGTGCCCAGAAGGCATCGTGATCAGATGCCCAAACCGCCGGTTGTCCAAGCTCCTTACCCTATCTCTAAGGCTGAGCCCAGCCACCCCACGGAGGAAACTCATTTCAGCCCCTTGTATCTGCAATCTCATTCTTTTGGTCACTACCCAGAGCTCATGACCTTAGGTTAGGGTTGGGACGTAGATGGACCAGTAAATTTAAAGTTTCGCCTATTGGCTCAGCTCCCTCTTCACCATGACGGATTGGCGCACAACAAGTCAGGGGGTTGCCAAGGTCAATAGGATACATTGTCTTGGAACCATGACGGTCTGCACAAAAAATTGGGGCAATCTACTTAGTAGATGTTGCAATATTTCAATGGATAAGTGAAATGTGGAGCAAGATGAAAAGTAATGGGATCACATCATCACACATAATCAGGGAGCACCATAGATGAGGTCATTTTTTCCCCACCACGTATCTATCCCATAACCCTGCCAATACTGCCAACTTGTATCTTCGAAAATTGCTCTTGTCAGCAAATACACCAGCAATATATTGATGCCGCTGTCTAAACAGAAATCCATACAATGCATGGGCTTTATGTCTGAGGTCACCGCATTTTAAATCTATATACCATATCTCTTTGTTAGTGATATCACCATGGTGATTGGGAGTAGTTTTTGCCACGAGGAACGAATGATGCAGTTTAGGCACCTGCAGTCATGTAATGTGCCGCCTTTTAGCTCACATCCAAAATCAAGCCTGGCCACATAATGACTCGCAGTGTTTGTGGGCACAGCATGCCAATTGCTCCTGGTAGGTGATTAATGGCCAACAGGTAAGGTTGTCATGGTTACCTGCCCACCTGAGCCACAGAAGCAACAGCAGCTGAAGTGAAGGCTGTAAGTTGGATTCGCTCACTGCAATTCATGACCTTGAAAGTGCAGCTAACATTTCCCTTTGCATCTTCTGTCTTTTGTTTTCTGTTTTTTATCAATCTATGAATTCACTGTGTCAAACTCTCCCATTTATCTCGCTGATTTCCCTTCCTCTCACCCTGTCCTCCCACCTTCTTATCGTCCATCCCTCAATCTTTCATATTCCTCCCTTTCCGAATTCTTGATAGTCCATCCTTCTATCTTTCCTGTCCTGCCTATTACCCCGCCTCTTCCTCTCTTTCTTCCTTTGTCTGGGATCCATTTGTGCTGCATTAGGCAAGATATGCTGAGAGAGAAAGAGAGGGAGGATAGAAAGAAGGAAGACGTGGAGAATGGATAGTGTCTGAGCTTTGCATTATAATGGAGAACTGTCTCAAGGCAGATTTGCCCTGCCTTTAAACGATGCATCCATCTGCATTTATTCACCCAACTGTGCGTCCGCTCAGGCCGGTGTGCTTTTATTTCCCTCCCTTGTGGGAATGTATCCCATGCCCATTGTATGCTTCTTTACTGTTGAATATTTGTAATGGTAATTTGTTTTATTTGTTTTGCAGCTGTTTTTTTTTATTGCGTGTGCAAGTAATTTCCTCTAATGGATTGTGTTTCCATTGTCTTGTAGTTGGGAAGTGTTTCGTGTGTCAGGGGGGGTTGCGATGCCTTTGTGCGCATGGGAGGGAGGAGGGACAGTCCCATTATTTAACCCAAGCCATCAGTCACACTCAGCAAGCCTATCATATAGGACCATTCACACACTGTGCAGGCTAAAGTTAGCGCTATTATCTGCCTGTCACTGGTAGCCGTGTTGGGGTCCCTCGTGGAAAACCAATTGTATGAGTGAATGCCTTGCTGCTCACTTTGTCAAGCTCCAGAGATGCGCACAGTGCCTTAAAAGAGCACTCTCCATTTACCTTCAGTTTTTCACACCTTTCAACTCACATTAGACAGCATGACTTTGACATTTCTGCTGTATTTAGTATCATAACATTGACCGCTCAATTTTAAACCATCAGCAAGGTTTGGAAGCGCGACCAAGCGCGAAAAATAATCTTTAACTCTAGAAAGCAAGGATCATCTCGATTTTAATCATCTCAGCTCATCTCCTAAGATTTCCGAGCGAGTGCTCATCAATCAAACTGTATGCAGACAGTGTGCTTGATTAATATTCATTTTATATGAGACACTTCATTTGCATGAACACACTGTCTGTCTCATAAAAACCAAGCCCTCCTCGCTGGTGTGATAAGCATCTGGACATGAAACAGTTGAAAATCTGAGACATGGTACTTAACCCGGCAACACAATCCCACTTCATTACATAGTGTTACGTGGGAGGGCTTCAAGCAGGCGTGACTAGTAACATCATACTTAGTATGTCCCCATCAGATAACACAGAGGATCAAGTTTCACTTTGTTGCAGAAGCATTGTATAGAATGTGTCTGGATTAATGAAAATCATCTTTGGTTTCTTCGGGTCAGGAAGTGACAGATGGGGAAATGCCCTGAGGTGGTGAGGTGCATCATTGTGATGGCTATCTCACCGTTTATGTTGGGGTGGCTGAAAGTGCTGCACGTGAAGGAATCCATATCTGTCATTAACTCAACTCAACTTTATTTATATAGCACCTTTCATATAAAGCCCAAAGTGCTTCACATGGAAAAATTGGAATTACACAGACACAAGACAATAAAATATTAACAAAGCAAACCAAACAAAACAGAACAAACTAACAAAAAAAGGTGTTTAAAACTTCATAGAATAAAAGGAGTGTAAATAAATAAATAATAAAATAGAATAAAAATGAACAGGAGAGATAAAAGAACGTTAAAAAAACCTGTGGTTGAAACTTAACGTAAAAACCAAGACTGTAATGTTACTCCATGTTAAAAGCCAGATTAAAAAGATAGGTCTTTAATTTACGTTGAAAATACAGAGAGAAATATAGTTACAGTTAACCTGAGAGTAAAGTTAGGAATCATCCGAAGAGATTTTTCAGATATGGCCAGATATATTTACCACTTCAAAAAACCCACAGGCTTGAAATCAAATCCTCTTTATGATGATCATATCAGACAAATGCAAACATTATATTATTAGTTAACCAGAGGTATAATATAGAGCATTTCCACATAAAAATATGTAAGAACAACTCGAGCTATGTTACATATTTTGTTTAGTTACTATTCCAAATGTTTCCAGCAATGTTCAAACCCAAAGAAATCTGTAATTTTAACATTAGGTAACTGTGCATTTATTTTGGTTGTATGTCCAGGGAAGCACCAAATGATATGTTGATGATACATTATAAATTATACAATATTACAGAATTATACTTAATTGTATGGTTATATAGTATTTTGTTGCCACACAGCACTTTTTTTTCATTTGCATTCATTCATTCATTTCATTGCATGCCGTTGTTCAACACAGTAATCCAGTACAGACCCCATTAGATATGTATCAATATCGGTCCAGCTTACTATGATGTGCTACTATAGCAAGTGGCTCATGCCAGCCGCCAAGCTAATACATACATTCATTCATTAATTTTCTGTAACTGCTCATCCTGTTGATGGTTGTGGGGGGGCTGGAGCCTATCCCAGCTGACATTGGGCAAGAGGCGGGATACACCCTGGACAGGTCACCAGACTATCACAGGGCTGACACATAGAGACAGACAACCATTCACACTCACATTCACACCTACAGGCAATTTAGAGTCACCAATTATCCTGCATGTCTTTGGACTGTGGGAGGAAGCCGGAGTACCTGGAGAAAACCCACGCTGACACAGCGAGAACATGCTGCCTAATGATTACAGTAATGTTATAAAATTAGAACACCCTACCCTAAGATTGAATTCAACACATAACGTTAGCTACAGTAGCTATATGGGTAGTCGACTTACCTAATTTTACGTTAGCAACTAATGTTGCGTTACTTGCATCTATTTCATTCGAATGAAATGACCCAATGTGAATAAACGTAAATAAAGACAACAACTCCCATGATCCCACACTATTTCACAACATCATGAAAATCTGTCTTTTGTTACTCTTTTGATTGAGAGACCTCCACCAGCAGAAATTGCACTGTGCATTGAACTGATTAGGCAATTATTAGAAATACAATCAAGTATTTAAAGCAACTTTTTCAGAAATTAATTGCTTAAGTTTTTAATCAAAAGACCTTACCTTGTTCCAACTGTTCTTTGTCGTAAGTGACTGTAAATTAAGGATTCATGGTTTTGGACTGTTGGGCAGAGAAAAAGGCAATGACATTTTGGGCTATGGGAAGTTGCAATGGGCTTTTGCTAATGTCTTCCATGGACATAGAAAATGAGTAAGGGAATAATCTCTTTCTCTCTGCTGTCCTGAGTGTTATCTTAAAGTTATAATTAGTCTGTTTTTGGGTGAATTTTTAAATGTGAAATAACACATTTGTATTGCAGCTTGTTAAATAGCTACTGGTGTGGTCTTCAGTTTGTCTGCTCCTGTGATGTCTGTGGCTGTATTGTGGGCAATGATACAAATCACTAAGCAGAACTGCTTGAAGATAATATTGGATTCATGGGGTTTTTGCATCAGTGTATTGGAATATCTTAATTTTGCAGGTAACATACATTTCATTGCATTTTATTGCGTTATATTGTGATTTACATTTATAGACAATGTAAAGTTACGATAGCATGGTGAAATAGTTTATCCATATCGCCCACTCCTGGGAACAATACTCAGTCTGTCTGTACCACTAGCATCTGTTTTACTGTAAATTGCAGGACACTATCACACGATGCTCTGCCTCTCCATTACATGAGGAAATGATAAAAGCATTTGGATTCATGCATTGTAGTTGACATTTTGCTGAAACTGTTAAGAAATATCACACTCAATAATCATTTTTTATGGCTCCCTTGTTCTTTTAGAAGATCTTAATGTCTTTTCTTTTTCTTCAGTGATGCTGCTCAGCAATCACAGTGGACAGACAGTGACTCATATGTAAACTGGTAGTTGTGTATTTAAATATGAAAAGTATATGTAAAAAACATGTAAAACAACTTGCATACTGTACTTTGCTCCTGGCGAACCCTCTCGCACCCAGGAGTCCGAGAGAGAACGAAAAGAAAGCCAGGCCTATGTAAAATATATGAAATGGCCCCCGACATTTTTCCATGAGGGAAATTAAATTACAGTGGTGACAAGTAACGCACCAAATGCCAAGACACACAGGTACATTATGATTTCCCTCATTTGTTTTTGAATAGAATTTATTTTGGTTTCCAGCTTGCCCTACCGAGAGATGTTTATTTCAGGTGTTGTGTCATTGATAAAGCACAGTCACACATCATGCCTAATTACAACATAACACATTTGACTCTCACCCAATTCAAGGAGCACAGGGGCGCTATCAATGTCAAGATGGCAGGAGGTGTTTGGTAGTAAATCAGCCAAGCCAAACGTCTTCTCTTGTCGCTTTTAACACTGAAATCTTTTATGAACATATTTGCAGATAGGTGTTTTTGTCATTGCTGTATTCCCAGACATGAATAATAAATGTGTATTTTGAATTTACACATGAAAATTCCAGTGCATTTTCTTTAACATTCCTAGTCTCAGTAACTCCCAAGCCCCTTCAATGCAGCCTTAATTTAGGATCCAGCTTAAATCAAGCTAATAGGTTCCATTTCCCTTAACACTCCTCACCTCCCATTTGTCTTTTTCTCCGCATCGCATGATTGCTGCGAGACATATTTTCTCCCCATCAACCATTGCTGTTACTATATCACCGGGCTCCGTTTTGCTTTAACTAGCTGGAAAAGTCAATTAATTAAATCTGTCAGGTTTCATCCGGGCCCCTTTGGCACACGCACGGTTACTAAAATAACAAAAACAGCAGCATCGCTGATTAGTAAGAAAGTCGTTGTGCAGGAAACAGCGAGACAGTAATGAAGGAGTCTCCTTGATGTGGCTGAGAACAGAAGCTGCGGCCGCTGCTAGGCCCGCTAAATGTTGGCCAACTTATCTAAGGGAGTTATCTTAAATCCCCCTCAGAGTAAGTACCCTTGAAACGTCAGCACCATAATGTATCATAAGGCTCCTTCTGGAATACAAGACGAGTTGGCAATGCCGGACTGCCGCTCTGTCTCTCCTTTTTTTTTTTTTTTTTTTTTTTTACTCCTCTTCTTCCTCTTTTTTTTTTTCATTGAACTGGGTCCAAGCCCGTCTCATGAATATGTATTTTATGATGTGTTCTTTTGGCGGTTGATAGCAGTTCCTGTACCTAAGCCCACACATTTTTTTTGAGAGCAAATTAACGACTGTGATAGTGAAGTGTTTTTCATTTTATGTGATAATTTCTAAGTAACACCTGTGCAAGTAGTTGCTGCTTTATCGGTTCTGCTGTGAGATATGGCGCATTGAGTCTCACACACACTCGGATGCATGCACGCGGCGATACGCAGGGAGCTACAAATTCTCATTGTCTTCCATCATAAAAACAGCCTCTATCTCCTGCTACTTGCTCCCTGCATGGTTTTTGACACTATGGGTGCAAACCTGCAAAAAAAAACCTCCATATGCCAACAGTCATACCATGTGAGTGATAGATTGTCTCACAAGCTCTTACAGTTAAAGATGCTGCAGAGATTATACTATACTGCGGCAAAGCTGAATGCCATGAATTCAGAAATGTACTTTTTTTTTGTTGTACAAGTGACAAAAGGGGTCTTGCTTGCACATACTATGGTCTTGTTTTAAACTTACCCCCTTCTGGAAGGAAGTGTGCTCTGTTCTGTCATCAAGTTTGGAAATCAATCTAATACCCACTCTGCGCTTCTGTCTGCTTGGCTATTTTAATGTTGGTGATTGCCATGAAAGGGAAATCTGTTATTTTGCATTTATTGCTGCAAAAAATGTAATGCTTCCGGCTGCAGCACTATCTCAGTTACACTCCACTTGAGTACTCGTATTACAAAATGAAAGGACAGCTGGGCATTAGGGGTGTTCCTGGCGACTAATTTCCCTGTTGACTAAATGAAAATTTAAATAAAGACTAGCTGACTAGTCTAAAAACAGGAAAACACTTAGAAAACAGTCAAATTTTAGCACAATTTATTGTGAAGTGTTTGAAACATTGTCCCAAAAAATACTGTGTGCATTAAGAGCCCTTTGAAGCCTTTAATCACTTCAACAACCATGTCAGATTTGGGTTAGGGTTAGGTGTTTCTTTGCGCCGTGCGGTATGAACGTGAACATGACGGCAAGTCAGTCAAAAGTTAACCACGAAAATAACATCTGAAATAAATAAATTGCCTCTGAAATGTGGGGCACATTGAACCTTGCAGATTATCTGACAAAAATGATAGCAGTTCACTTGAAAGTTAATAAAACAACATCTAAATTATAATTAACTTTCAGAAGAATTAATTGCTGCTGAATTCATTTTCGAGATCAAACTACTGCCAAACCGCGCTGGTTTTGCAGGAGGAAGTCTCTCCAATTTCCCACCATGCTGTCCTAAAACTCCAAGTCGACTCGAGCGTTACCGCGGGGAGGGGGACTGCTGTCTGACGGCTCTGTAGCCCCCACTAGTGGCGGGCGGCTGCATGACAGTTAAGCAGCCTTGTACATCAATANCTGTCCTAAAACTCCAAGTCGACTCGAGCGTTACCGCGGGGAGGGGGACTGCTGTCTGACGCACCCACTAGTGGTGGGCGGCTGCATGACAGTTAAGCAGCCTTGTACATCAATAAAACACTAATTGGTTTAACTGACTAATATTTCTGGTGCAGACTAGCGAGGGGGCGGACGTTTAATTGTTTAAACGTCTAATCGCATGCATCCCTACTGGGTGTACATTGCAAACTATGGAAACCTTATGTAAACGCTGTTGACGACCTTTGAATAACTGTCGATGAGGTCATCTGCCATTACTGAGGCATTGTATACGATGACCTCTTGGTGTTTTGGGAAGACTTAACTCGGGAGTGATCCCATACCATGTATTGTTTGTGGAGTGTCCCCACTGATTGCAAATGTATGCTCGTTCTTATGGTATTATTTTTATGCGTAGCTGTACCCCTCACATTGTTTCGTTCGTCCTGTTTGTCTTGCACTGTCCGTCCAAGGGTATCCAAGATATGTATGAGAAGCATACACACAGCACTGATTCTCACTCCGCAGGGGTTAGTCTGGGAGGAGGCTTGGCCCTCTCAGTGACCCAGCCCCACCTCTGTCAGAGAGAGCACATTTGCAGATCCAGTGGAGAAGGGTAGAAATGCACTGCATCGTCCTGTATAATGTCTCTCTTGGCTGTTGTGCCTGTGCCTTCTATTTAGTCTGTGTCTCCAATTAAGAAATAGTCCTACTGTATAAGCTTCAGGTCCAATTTGCCGCATGGACAGTGTATTTGAATGAGATTACTCCTGCAATAATGTATTTTTTTGTCAGGGGAGTCACAGCATCTGATTTGATGTCATATTTAATTCGGCTCCTCTGCAGCTGTCAGAGCGTTTTATTAAAAGCGCTGTTTACTCACAAGGATGTAACTTTGATCAAATGTACTCTCTCACATTGCTTTTAAATGTCTTAAAATACCTGCCAACATACTTGTGTGTACATATATATACACACAAACACACACGCAGTAAATGTGGTTCAGCCGAGTTGTTCTAGCTCTAGTTTTGTTCACTTGTGGCCTTCTGCCAAGACTTAGCTGATGAGCACGCTGCCTTTTAACCTCTTAATATTGCCCAAATGGTCTGTTTATGCAGAGATTCATGATAGGCTCCCGGCCCTTCTCTTAAACCCATTAATATCTGCTCCACAAAAAAAAATCTGATTGCTCTAATCTAGGATTTTTGAAAGGGTATTAAGGGCTAGATTTTGAGATGGGGGGGGGGGGTGTCACTGTGACACGGGGAGCACAACTCCACGCAGGGATGCACGTGGAGAGTCTGATGAAAGGATAGAGGTGTATTCAAAATGTACCGTCGGTATAATTTGAGATTTTGATGTCACTCGCTTCCCCAGTGCCTTGTCCTTTGATGCGTCGCTCCCGCTTTGACCTTTTGTAACCAGATATCCTGGCATCCCACAATGGAATTAACTCCCCGCAATATTAAATGCAGTATGGAATGCCTAATGTGAAAAGGATAATGCTTGCGTAGAGGATGGCGGCATTTGTGCACTCTTGGGCTTGTATCGTTTTGCTGAGATTATATTTCTGCAGCAGATCATGGTTGATAGTAGTGGATAATAGAGGGGTTTGGATTGCCTAATCATTAAAGCTGACTTAACCTTAATATCATGATATGGCTTTGATGGGGATAATCCTGAATATCTCATCAGAGTATAGATGAAACAATCGTTTTATCCTCATCTAACAGTGTTTTCTAAATTCATACTTGACTTATGGGATGTGGAGTTGCAAATTTTCACGCACCATTTTGTGAATAGCGACACATCCTAAGTGTTGATCTCACAGCAGTTGCAAGCCAACACCACGTAAATTTCCACTTGATGTTATTCATTGTATGTTAACTAGCAATAGCGTGTCAGGAGTTCACTGCTGACGGCACTCCCATGAGCTTTAGAGGAAGCCAAGGGCAGCTCTGGCTCATTCAGCCCGTCAGAGTGGATCTGGTTAGCCATTCTGTCGACTGGAATTTTGGAGTGAAGCCTGCGAGCACAGTAGTCGTTTCTTAGACCGTGCAAACACATCCACAGGTGCAACAACTCAAGCTGTGAAGTTATGGCTCGTGCCCACAGGAAAGGGGAAACACTGCCGCGTTTCTTATGTCAATTACCAACGGGCCTTGCAAGAATACACACGGGGTCTGGAGCCCATATGCACATGTGAAGACGTATACTCCATACACCGCCAAAGCCCAAAGCAGCGTGCGCCTCATCGCTCACTCCTCATCTCTCTGTGGGAGTGATTTGCTGGTAAGGTGGGGGAGTTAACACATTGATGAGCAAACAACAACATAATACCCGAAAATACATTTTTGCGGTTCGCGCTGCCTTTAGTGTTTGCTTGATCACACCCGGTATGACTTCAGCTGACTGGAGATTGAGCAACTTGCACTGTGATGACAACTTGAAACCCACGATGCCATAAGGACTGCGCGCAAGGATGATAAAGCCACGGTGCATCCATCTGTTGTGTTTCTTACTGGAAAAGACAAATTGTCCCTGGAAATGAACAAAGAAGACAATCATGTAAAGTCTTCTGTTCGTCTAACATGTATGTTTCTTATTTTCTATGACAGATTACTAACAGCATCTGGCACCAGAACAACAGGACTTGTGGTCTTGTGGGAAGAGCGGCGCAGTGGAGGGAGCCGTGCCATAAAGGAAGCACCCGATTCGGGCATTTGCCAGCAAAAGACTGAACTCAACTGGGACCTTCGGCAGCGGGCGGTAAGAGGAGGAGGCCATGTGGACCGCACGCCTGCTAGTCCTCGCCAGCCTCTTTGCACCAGCCGCTCTGGGTGAGTTTGGCTCATTAGGGCTTGTGTGTGTTTGTGTGTGTTTGTGTCTACGTGGAGCAGATGCAGGCATAAAAACATACCTCTTGCATTTTGTGAGTGGCGTGGTTTGAAGCTGTATCAGAATTCCATCCTTTTGCTACTCAAGCGCCAGATTCTGTCAGCCAACTGCGATAAAAGCCTTTGACTTTATGTCTGTCTGGTTTTCTATCTAGCGCCTCTTGCTAATTAGCATTTTTTTTCCTCCTTAAACTCCCTGAAACTTTTTTTTCTACACTTTTCTTATGTGCACTCTCTTGTCTGTTCCTTGTCTCTGATTTTTTTACGTCTATTTTTAGATCTGTCCCTCTTCCTCCCGTCTCAGTCTCAGTCTTGCTCTCCTGGCAATAGGAAATGAACTGAAATTACTTTCAAAGAATCATTAACACCGCTTTGGCTTTGTGGCGCATGTTTAGTATAGCGAGAATTGCAAGAGGAGTAAAGAAAAAAAAAAACGACTTCTTTTATCATTTCACGCATTAAGATCTTAAGATTAAGTTGCAAGGACTCTCTTTTCCCGCGTCTCAGTAAATGGAAACCGCCGTAGTTTTGCAGCGTTTCCCTTTGGCCTTCTGTGAATTGTTTCAGAGGCAAACTAAATTAAGTCATTTAAATTCAGATTAAAAGAAATCAGTGGTGGTGGTCGGGTGGTTTGTGGGTGCGTGTGGAAGTGTGTGTGTCGCGGATGGGGCGCTTGGTCACAATCAACTAGGGTTTAGATGCAGGGAGTGTTGGGAGTGGGGCAATAGCCCATAACAATGTTAATTTGATATGGCTAAAACCATTAATGGGAGATTTGAAGCTAATTGAATTGTTTTTGTACTGTGATATCTACACAGGGTGGAGGCAACTGAGCTCATCATCCAGTGCTAATGAAAGCAGGCTACCCAGCTTCGTTAGCTTTGCCTTAATGCTCAATAGGAAGAGGTCAGGGGACAGCAATATGTCATGCGTCTCTCTATAGAGAGCTCTATCGACCAGAGGTTGAGATATTATGGAGCAGCTGATTTAGTGCAGCTCAGCCAATGACAGACCATCATGACCACAGGCTGCAGAATTAATTTTCAATAAGAAATTGCCATATATCCAGGTGCTTGTTTTTTAACACATGTACATATGTTATCAGTTTTTAATTACGTGAAAGAGAACAAGTATTTACTTTTTTGCAGGCACCAGGTTAGTGTTCTCCAGAGGTGTGAGTTTTTGGTTTTAACTAACTGGGTACAAAGCAGTTAACATGGATGGATGGATGGATGGATGGATGGATAGATGGATAGATAGATAGATAGATAGATAGATAGATAGATAGATAGATAGATAGAAAGAAAATTGTCCAGGACTCCCAACATTGCGTCGTACCAACATCCATGATAGTATGCTTAAGTTTAAATAACTATTGCTACATTTATGCCTAGTGTCCACACTACTCCAGCTTCTGGAACCTAGGGGTGGGTGATATGGCCCTAAAATAATTTAATGATATTTCAGATTATTTTTTCGATAACGATATTCTTGATAATATGACAAATTAGTAAAGAAAAAAAAAAAAAAAAAAAAAAAAAATCAAAAATAGTGTTTTTAATTTAAGAAAACAGTATTGCAACAAAACAAGTAATAAGTTTTACATGTTAGTCTAACAGTTTGCCTTCAAATATTCAGTAAAAACTAAACAAAAATGACCTCTCATTTCTTTACTAACAACAGTAACTCAGAGTGAGATTCAGATTCTGCATACCATATTAATAGTTCAACAAAATAAAATATACCACTAATTACACATTTAAACAGTTCACAGATACAAAAAAATGTACACTGGAACCATATGTTTATATAGATCACATGATTTCCTTCTCTTTTAGCAAAATCCTAAATCATAGAGTTGTTTTTTTTTCCCACCTGGACCTTTATGCTCGGCCACTTCTCCTCTAATCATCACGCTGTAACCTGTGACAGGCTGTTATGATACCAGAACTATTGCATATTCACATTTATGTATTTTTTTGTCAAGCCCCAAGCGTCACATAGGTTTACATTACTCAAGGTTTAATCATTTGATGACACCGACTCCTATGTGCGCGTGGCAAGACAGTAGGGGAAGAGACGCTGTGCTGCTGCCAGAGGAGCCGCTGAATGAGTTCCCTCTGCAGGGAGGGTAACCCGCCGTACCTCACTAAAAGAGTCTGAGAAGTCCGGGGCTGTTGATAAAACATTCAGGATGCCACAGTTTATTCCACACTACAGTAGCTGCTTCTCTTTTTGGAACCACTGCAGAGTGTGTAATAATTTTGCTGTCAGTCATGCTTGTTGTTGCCATGCGTAACCGTATGATGTCAATATGTCAACAAGTCGAAATATCGTGAGTATCACAATATAAATTTTTCCTGATATTAAAATATATACCGTTATTATCGTGAACGACATGATATGGCACACCTATTGGAACCTCTGCTGAAACACTGCTAACCCTGCTCCTGTAGTGATGTGCGGGTCATCCCACAACCCTCAGGCAGTTTTGGTAAGCTTGAAAGTATGACCAGTTTCAGACAGGCGGGTCATTATGACTAAGCAGCGTTTTGAGTATATTAGTAATAATTTACAGAAACATTGTGCAACTGTCCACGTCCTACCTTCTCTTCCCCTTTTGCTGTCTTCCTCTCTGTGTGTCTCACACAGCTATCAGCTTTATCATCAGTGCTGCTGTGCTCAGGCCATCAAGTTTGTTCATATATGTCAGCTGGGTTATTGATGAACGCATACGCTTGCAGGTCGGGCATGGCGGCTTGCCTCTCATAACAGGAGGGGTTGGTGCGGGTTTTAAAACACCCTAACTCGTGCAACACTTGACCTTGCATTTGATTAGCATTGACTCAAAAACGCTTCCTACAACAGATGTGTCAATCACACAGTGTGTGAGCATCTCTTGACCCACCTGTGTGAGTCTTCTGTATGTCTGCTGCATTTTAGCTGCACTTGGTGACTTTTTTATTTTATTTCAGGAAGTGTACATTGTTTTCTCACTAGAAATCTATTGTCCACAAACACCATCGGAAGAAAAAGCATTTAAGCTTGTCTTGGGATTAAAGAGATGCATATCGATGGCCCATTGGCTGGATGAACACTAACTGTAGGACAGCCAGCATCGGCCAATTAGAAAGTGTCACGGGCGATGGATGTGAGGCGGTTTAAAGAAGATGGACGTCTGAGAAATGCAGCTGAAACGTGTCCACCGCAGACACCCCGTGACAGCCAGTTTATTTAAAAGAAGTAAGTTGTGTTTTTGCACGTTTTAGCCCATTTACCACGACTCTAATGTATTTCACATTAGTGCGGTGTTACTTTTTCCAAGAATACCGTCGTTTTCTGGATTGCTGGCAACATTTTCCTACCTTCCAGGCCGCCATTGCTTCTAGCGTATGTCCGTGTGGTGTGAAAGGGTCGGAAAAGGCATTCATCAATCTTAAAAGCTGTTTGAACCATTTGGAAAAATGGTCGGCAGCAATGCATGCATGATTTATCATAAATGGGCTGAAACATGCAAAAACACCTGCGCAGTCCTTCAAATCAATCATTCTGCTTTGTTCATACCACAGCAATCAATCACCCATTGATCCCACAGGAATAGATGACAAATCATTTATTAACTATGGTTTTTGGTGCTGTTACAAATGCCCTAAAGGAACCACACTTGAGCAACACCAGATTAAGTAGTTGACATCCCACGTATAATAATTTGGCAGTTTTACGAAGACAAAAAAAAAAAATCATTTAGCAGCCAACCTCGATGCTATAAGCAGAGCCGGCCAGATGTTGCCAGTGAATTGTTCTGCAGCTGGGGAAGCTTGAGTGGGAATATTCACCACGATGTCATTGTGCATGTTTCTCCCTGAGAGTGTTGGAAATGTGTACTCCAGGGGATGCTGGCCTACTTTGGGAACTACAGTCCCTTTTGTCTATACACAGACAGGCACAGGCATGCACACACACGTGCGCTGATGAAGAGCACTTTTTCTGACACACATGTCAAGTTTCACGTATAATAATCACAACATGCTTGCAGAAAAATGCACACACACACACATGTTTTGTGTTATCAAGGAGCCTGTAATTGAAGCGGCGCAGCGTCTTGTCCTTTCTTGTCTTTATTTGTGTGTCAACATGCATCCGACTGTCTGACACTTTACACTTGTCTGAGGAAAATGAGGAATATTTCTGGACAAGCATGATAAAATAAAGTCAATGATAGAACGCAGCTTAAGGAGCGGTGGGGATTTGTGGCTGTGTGTGGGTGGAGTTGTGCGTCTGCGCTTGTGTATGTGATCCCTGTGTGTGTGTGTGTGTGTGTGTGTGTGTGTGTGTGTGTGTGTGTGTGTGTGTGTGTGTGTGTGGCTACAAAGTCTTGCAAGATTAATAAAAAAAGTTCTATCACAGATGCTGTCACTGGGTTGAAAAATAAGTAAAACGCACCCTTGTCATTGTTTTGGTAACAGTGAATAACAATGAAAAAGCAATGTCCCAAACACTCTGGCCACGCCTGAGTAGCACATTAATCATGCGTTTCTGTGCATGTAAAATGCTCCAGGAAGGATTTTGTATTCATTCCACTTAATACCACCCCATGGAATCGGAGACATAGCGGCTATAATGGATGATGGGCTCGTGGACCAATCCAAGAGACGAAAGCGTGAAGTCTGACACATATTTTTCATGGTCAGATACTAGTGCATACATCAAGCCTGGAAGCAGATATCATCCTACCGGGGGGAATAGGTACGTAATGAAGGATGGATGAGACAGCGGGGCAGATGTATGCCTGACGCATCTGTTCGGCATATGTGTGTTTGTAGGTTTTTGTAGCTTTAAAACAGTGTCAGTTAAGTGGTGTTTCTGCAAAGACGGCAAAGAAAGACCCCTTCTTTCATCCATACGACTCCTTGCAGAGTACACAAAGTTGAATCCAAGCCAACATGCACCTTCCAAACACCCTCTGTTGCTCACGTTGAGGTATCAGCACCAATACGCCAAGGATAGCTGCATCTAACCAAACAAGGGCATTAAACCCTAACGTCGGTCTCACTGTTCCCGTACGGATCCACTTAATTAATCTCCTTGTGCCAGGGCAGCGACTCCATCCGCCAAGGCATCCCTGGATTTGCCTAATTTGCTTAATTAATTAAACAAATGATTTATTTGAGCTCCTATTTCAAAGCGGGAGAAAGTTCTTTGTAGAGCCCACTGAGGCATGTACTGTTTTGTTGCAACTGAGATGCCTCTTGAAGCACTGAAAATAAGTGGGCTTTGGAGTGGGCGGGTGTCAATCATTCATTTGCGGCGGCATAATGTACAGGCAGATACAGTGCCTCAGCGCTGGGGTAAATTATATATGCGTTTGAATGTGACATTAGATTAAGAAAATAACTTTCAACACTGTCTGTGTTTTATGAAGGTGAAGGACGGGATGATTACAGTTACATTGTTTCACTCTGGTGAAAGTAAACAAAAAAAATACAGTTTAATGACTGTTGGAAGTTTGCAGCCAAATTCTCAATAAGAAAACAGGCTAATGTATTTTGAGGTGTCATATGAGTGGGTGGTGGAAGGCTACATAAGTTACAGAAGTGAGCCGAGAGAATTGGGAAAACTTTGTGCAGTGCTATGCATTGTGTTCAGATCGCAACAACCAGCTGATTCCCAATGACTAGAGACACTTAGTGCCAAATTGGTCCAAATTATGGTTCCTAGTGTTGGCAGGTGTTGGATTAAACTTATGTTTTTAGCACAGCCATATAACAAACCTTATAAGTTAATAACACAGCAGTTTTTATAGTGTTTCAGGTCGGGCACAAGTCAAGTTTCAAGTCAGTATTCAGTATGCACCATGTATATCTATTTTACAAATGAGACCACAAAGTTTGTCTTTTGATTTACATCGTTATCTCCACTAAATTGCATAGATTTTACTCACATTTTGCATGGCATGAGGCGATATGAAAATTTTGAGTCACAATTATTCCTTCCAACATAATTGTGATTCATGATATTATTGCATTAGTCATTAAAGTATGCTTCATGGCACTAAAACATACTGAAATTATTTAACCTTACATTATGTTAAGAAACAAATCCCGGGCAGGAGACACATCTTTTTTCTTAGTGAAAATCAAACCAGGCAATGGCATCATATCTTTCAATATGAAATATTCCATTGCTTGATCAAGTGAGGTTGATGTGTGTGCAGCCTGTTTTTTGCAGAATCTTCTTTATTGTTGGTTTGCCAGTTGTCTATTTGGGTGCTAATCTCGATATTCACAATTAACTCGATAATGGAATTCACCGATCATTTTAGTGTTTATTTATTTATTTATTTTTAATGGCAGTCTGTGATAAAATCACATATTGTCCCATTCCTAGAGCCAAATATTGTGCTCATACAACATGTACTAGAGCAGGGGGATATAATGATGATAATAATAATGATGATGATAATCACTATCATCTTTATAAAGCGCTTTTCAAAACAGAGTTACAAAGTGCTTTACATGTCAATAATTAAAACAGACAAGACATGAAAACAACAACGTTTTAAAGAACTGATAAAAAACTTGTGTATAAAAACACTGGGGAAAAAAAGACAGTTTAATGTACTTACGTATATGAACTTACAGATAAGGAGAAGACTAAACTAAATACCTCAATGTTGATATTGCAATGATAGGGTAAAAGCAAATAAAAAAACAGCTACATAAGTATGGTAAGTTCGGAACATTACATCACTTTGCTGTAACGTCGCCTTTAAAACCAGGAAGAGACAACACTTAAGATAGTACAGTATCCTTAATCGAAGACGATATCAATACAAGCTAACAAGGATAGTGAATGTCATATACAGTACAGAGGAAACAAATTGATGCTGTATCATATCTGTGTGACGGTGGCCTTAAATCATTTCAGACAAAATGCAAAAAAACAAATACAAAACCAGAAAATAGTTCATATACCAAATGTATAGCTGTAGATTTTTTGACAGCCACACTAGAAGCTCTGTGAACCGAGGGGACATTAATGCCTAAACCAAATTTCATGGCAATCCATCCAATAGCTGTCACAATATTTCACTCAAAACCACAAATGTAAACCTCATGTTGAAGTTAGAGGGAAAGTCAGGGTTTCCAAAGTCATTACGGTTCATCCTCTGGGGCCCATGAATCTCTGTAAAGAGGCAGTCTATCCAACGGTTGTTGAGATATTTCAATCTTGACCAAAGTGGTGGACTGACACTGCCGTTCCCAAACTCTTGTTTCCAGCCTCGTTTGTATGTTTATTTAGTTAGAGCCCAGTGCCAGTTATGCAAGATAGTATGCCTCATTCACTTTGGATAAGGCCCTGAGAATGCAGCATCCCTCAGACTGGAGCTTGGAATGTGGACTGTACTGCACATACTGGGGCAATAAATGTCAAGGCAAGGCCACAAAAGCACTAAACTGGCGCTAGCTGGAAAACATCAGCTCGTGCCCGCTGACATTAGTACATCCCTGATGCACAGTCACTGCACTCGATCTATGCTGGCATGATAAAACAGCACCATCCGTGATAATAAACTTAAATCAGTTTAGTCTTAAGTGTGGGCATGATTAGACAATAGAGATACAGTTTAAACTTCTGAGTAGGAGAGATCTGACTCAAGATCCAGATATTTTAATCTCACAATAGAGCTATTCATCGTTGGTAATATGTATAGTTTAAATAATTTTCTTCCTTGACTTTCACATAAAAGTTTGATCGCTTTGAAAACGGTTTTGATGAGATTCTTAAAAATGCCTTGGGTTTAATGCTTTAACAGATTTTTTATTTGCAACTCCTTTTTTCCTGAAAATGGATTATGCCTTTCCCATAAGCCACACAAGGCTTCCTGAAAATAGATAATAGTGTTGCAGTTAGGGGAAAAAATTACTTCGTTTTTATACCTGCCCTAAGGGTGGCCTGCACAGCTGTCATTTGGATGCCAGCTTATTTCATAGCTTCTTTCTGAATGCTATTTTTTTTTTTTTAGTTTTTACTTTTGTATAGCAGTTTTAGTGGGTCTCGCTTTGTCAGGACATGCGGCCTTATTTCGATAGGACTGTTAGATTTGTATTTAAAGTTAATATACTGGGTTTAAAATCCACTTTTCTTTGTATTCAGCTTCGATTCACACTTCCATGTTATCCCCAGTAACATTTTGTGTGGCATTTGGCATCGCGCACAGAAATCCCCTTCTCTTTTTATGCTCTTCTATAATGAGTGAAAAATCAATACCTGCTTGATATGGGGAATAAAAGAATGGCCTTTGCTGCCCATGGCACAAGTAGTGACTGCTTGACATTGCCAAATTGCTGTCAGAACTTGCAACCCAAGAGGAATGAATGACAGCAACATTAAGAATGGCAGGGTGGGGTTAAATACCCCTGCATGTTTTATAGGTGTCCGTGCTAGGACCTGTGTATATCTTCCAAATAAATGAATTAGACTCCCCATTCATTCAGGTCGGTTGCACAGGCATAATTTGGTAAGCGCTGAATGATGCCATTTAAAGTGGACTTGCAGCTGGCCGAATGGTGTTTAATGAGGACAGATATTGACAGCAAGGTCAAGTGGCAGTGGATGTTAGTTTACATTAGGCTGCATAATGTGCGCGTGCGTGCAGTGCACGTATGTGTTTGTGGTGTCTGGCGGAGAGGAGAGAGAATCGCTTAGTAACCCCGCAGACCAGCTCACAGGGCAAAATTGGTGGGCGTGCAATACCACAGGGTTTCCCACACTGCATAACAGCAGGGGTCAGGCAGTAATTTGGGGTGTGGGCGGAATGTGAGGAGCAGGAAGGGCAAACAGAAACCACGCGGAGAGACAATGCAGCGACCTATGCTTTACTCAATTTATGAAATTAATTACTTTTTTCATTCCTACTGTGAAATGTATACCAGCAGCATATGCTTCTCATCCCTCGCCTGTGAAGCAATCCAAAGCGTCCACATACATGTTTGCATATGTGACATCTTTGCATTTTGACAACATGCTCGGTGCTGTGAAAACTGGGCAGATGATTACATGTTGGAATGTTAGGCACTACAGTGCTATATATGCAAATGTATCAGCTTTGTAGGATTGTCCCCCCCAAGCTCTGTTTCTGCCATAAGGCTTTCACAATCATGGGTGAGGTTATGACAGTGTGTGAGTGAAGCATGTAGAGGCTGTCGCGCCTCCCCACCCACCCACCCACATGATGAATTATTGCTGCAGCAGTACATGATTATAATACATGCCTGGAGGCTATACTATATGCATATTTGCTAATTATTTAGATTACAATCTCCCCTTTTTAAACCACATGTTGCTAATAACATGCCTTGGTATTTAGATTTTTTAATGTGTTTGTGTGTGTGGTGAGGAAAGACGCCTATTAAGGATGTTTATCTCAGCCTGTCAGAAGATTCAGCATGTATCTGGGTAGAGCTGCCCCCCTGATAGTCAACCAAATGTTCATTGTCCAGAAAGGTCATTAGTCTGCAAGATTTCATTGGTCACTTAGTTGCAGAAAAAAACAAAAACAAAAAAAAAAACACGTGAAACTCTGTTAGGAGCTGCGACTTGTCAATATAAATCAAAACCTATATGACTGGACCATGTGGGAATTGTGTGGCCACACTCAGCAGTCAGACAAGAGTCACGTTAATTTCGAGGGCTGGTACCTGCGGTTATTCCACAGGCTAGTTAATAACATTAAAATATTTTCTTCTTGATTATACCAATGTGACTAAAGTAAATCAAATATTTCCTTAATTTTTATTCAAATAGTAAACCAGAACTGAGATAAAAAAAAAATATAACAAGTGGTTTCCCCTTTTCTCCAGTCTTTGTGCTAAGCTAAGCTAACTGGCTACTGGTGGTAGCTTCACATTGAACAGATTATGTATAGATGTCAGACTATCCCTTTAAGATACAACTGCACATTGTGGAGACGGTTGATGCAATGTAAATACTTCCACTGTACATGGTGTTGAAAGCAGGTATGTGATGGGGGAAAGCAGCTAGGTAGCAGGAGAGCAGCGAGTCATACACAATATCTCTCTCTCTCTCTCTCTCTCTCTCTCTCTCTCACACACACACACACACACACACACACACACACACATATATATATAGGAGTGCAGAGGGAGAAGAGAGTTACTTGGAAAGATGACCTTATCAACATTTTTTTTTTCCTGAATGTCACACAAACTTCAGGTCGGAGCTGGTTGTGTATTGATGTTGCTGAATCTCTCTCTCTTATGTTTTTTTTTTTTTAGAGACAGTTCATGTTTCCACCTCTACAATCTAACTAGCTAGCTAGCTCTAGCTTTGTTTGTCCTTCTTTCACATTTGACTGTTGATCAAGTTGTCGTGTTTTTGGCACTGTTCGGTGACATTGAGACACACGGATCTTATTTCAAGGGAAACTGCCCACTTCAGCTTATGTAACATGTTGTTTAATGGCCACACAACAGCACACAGTGAAGTGCTTTTCCTGTTGTCCCAGATGAAATACACTGGTAAGGTGGCCGACAAGGGTCCAAAACATTGCCCTGAGGAGAGATGTGCTGCAGTTTCAGAGACAATGCCAATTCAAAAACACATATGAATATCCAAAATAAATACAGCAATGGAAATATGCTGCTAATGAAAATAATGTGCTGCAGAAAGCCTTTTCAAATACATTAACAGCAAACACGCGGCAAATACAGAAAGACTGCAAAGTCAAAAACACGCTAACCCTGAAAACAAATGCAACAGAAAAATGTTGCATATCCATTCAACGCAGAGAAAGTTCTCTAGGCCTCTAGGGGGAGCACTGCTTAATTTTTTGACTTAACAGAGAGACAAAATGAGAGCATGGATAAGTTAAGTGACCTGGATACAGCATTGAAGGCGAGGCCACATTCATTCCTGTGAAAGTTGCTCAGTGGCGCATAAAACATAACCTAGATGATCAGCAGTGTTTCTGCACTGTGCAGCCCATGGAGCAGGTGCACTAGACACTTACAGTTGCTGAGCATGGCCAAGTGTGACCGAACTGCTACCTTCCGCTGGCCAAGCTGGCTACTTCTGGGCTAGTGCTGCATTACCTTGAATGGGGATAAAATGATTCAATGGTATGGCTCTTGTAGACTTTCCAAATGTTATTCGGCCAAATTGATGGTGAAACAACTCATTTTGTGGGGGTTGTGTAATGACCAAATATATTCATCCACTGATTTACACACGTCTCTTTCACAATGTAGTCTATGGGAAAAAGTCTTTTTGGGTCACAGGACATCAGGTGACGGTGTAATTACACTGTTTGGCCACTACAAACAGCCTGCTGCACTTCCTGGGGACCTGGATGAGAAAGTGTTTTTGTGTGTGTGTGTGTGTGTGTGTGTGTGTGTGAGACGATATAACAGGTACGCATTCTTTTTAAAAAATTTGGCCTTCTTCTTTTACAATATTCCAACAGGGCAACAGATTTACATAGCTCCCCCTAGAGGCCTGAAGGACTTCTTATGTGTTGATTCGATTTCCAGCAATTTTCTGTCGCATTTGTTTTTTGGAGTTTGTGTGTTTCTGACTGTGCATCATCATCATGTTTGCTGTTAATATATTTCCTCTGTCTCTCTGCAGCACATTTTTTTCATTTGCAGCATGTTTCTGCTGTTGCATTTTTTTGGATTTTTGTACATGTTTTTGAATTGCCATCATTTTGTTGTCTGGACACGTTTTGGACTGTTGTTGCGCACTTGCCCTCGTTGACCACCGTGCACTGGCGCTGATGACAGAGTCAGCTTAATCGCACCCTGTCACGAGAACTAGATAGCAGGCGAAGCAAATGAAGGGCATATTGTTTTTAAAAAACTGTGTTTAACAGTACAGTAACAGCACCTGAACAACAGTCTCTGCTTTCATTTGCACATTGTCGATAAATCTCTGTTGTTGTAAATCTTATAGACTTGTATTTTTCGATGCATAAGGCGTTGTTGTTGTTGTTGTTGTTGTTGTTGGGAGCAATTGAGGGCATTAGAGAACTGCAGAGGGAAATACAGGTGCCTTCCTTAATACGATTCAGAGGACGGAGTGAAGCGATACCACCTTTATTCGACCAACAAAGAGAATAATTGAAAAGTAAAAGGGGTAAAGGATTAATTAGTAATTGTTCCCTTTGATCTCTCTTTCTTATGCAGCACTCGAGCTATCAGGGTGAATTTTAATGTATTCATACACAAACAAAGAATACTAAAGATCTAATGCCATTTGCTTCAAACTAAAGTTCACCACAGATGCAGCAAAAACCAATTACGGGCAAGATGGTGTGTGACCCTGCTTTTTCTTCCCTCAGCTCGGTCATTGAATAAACCAAGCATGCACAGTAACTGGTGATTTTGTCTCAGCGAATCAATATGAAGTATTGTAAAGTCCGCATTTGGAGCAAAGGGGTGGGTGGGATCAAATGATACTGTGGCACAGATTAGCCCATGAGACCTTGGGGATAAGAGAGAGAAGGAGTGAGCAATAGAGAGGTTGTGGATGCGGTGGTGTGGGGGAGGTGGGGCGATACTGGAGATGGCCTTCAATATGGCCCAGTGGCCTTGTAGGGGAATTCAATACAGCCATTGACAAAAGAAGGCTTCCATTGTGGAGGATCCAGCCTCCTTTGGGAAGCTGTTCCATTTCCTTACTAATTGTGCTCTCATTAAAATAAAAGGAAGGAGAGAGGGGAATGGATAGCGCGGGGGAAATGGTAGCTCCTTGTTTGGAGGGACGCCAGGGTCAAGTAGTTTACAGTTCCAGCGCTTTACACGGGATGGAAAATACACTGCAGTTTATGTATTTTATGTACTGGCATGCACAGCACACACAGATATATGCACATACTACCCCCCATTATCTTCCTTCTTTCCAGCCCTCCCCACACAATAAAACACAAATCTTCTGTACTGGCTCCCATCGCATCCTCTGCAGATGTACTGTATCAAGACTCTTGGGGTCACGGCTCGGCCTCAGTCTCGCACCACAGCTGTCAGACATGGGAGGAGTCGTCAGTTTAGGCCATGGATCACTGATACCCCGCTTTAACATACTCCCTAAAGTATACTCCCTTGACTCCATGCTTAAAGGATAAGTCTGTTTTATTATGACTTGGGTCATATTTTTGTAGTTTTGCCATTATTTCTATTGGTTATGATGATGTTGAACTCAACAAAGTAATTGCTGAGATCACGGAGACCAGTCAGACCAGTCAGAAAAACTTTGTATGGAAGGTTAACGTTCAACAAAGAAGTCTGTTTGCCCAAAACCTGTATGATCCTCTAAGTTTCCGTGGGTTGTGAGGACACTGGGCTTCTTTTTTGCAATGTTGCCACATATAGACACTAGAAAGTAGGGCTGCAACTAGTGATTATTTTCATTGTTCATTATTCTGTTATTTCTTTCTCAATTAATTAATTGTTTCATCTGTAAAATGTCAGAAAAGGGTAAAAAAAAAATGTCGATTAGCGCTTCCAAAAGCCCGAGATGACATCTTGAAATGTCTTCTTTTGTCCAAACTCCTCCGAATTGTCAGTTTACTGTCATAGAGGCCAAAAAATATTCACATTTACGAAGATGGAATCACAAACTTTCCTAGGATATTACTCAAACTGATTAATCATTGCAGGTCTAGTAGAAAGTGATTATTACTGATGGAAACAATGGCCAATAGTACAAAAGTAACATTTAATAAACTGGACTGTTTAAGGAAGTGTAGAGACTAATCTGATAGGTGATTGATGGATTGATTAAGTGCCCTGCATCTGTAGACCGCAACAACAACCAAAATTATCAACTGGCAAATCTAAATGTCGAAATCCATAAATTCCATAACCGTATGTTTTTTTTAAAAAAACTTTTAGTTACTGCTGTCTTTGTTTTTCCTCTCCCATATGGATCTGCAGCTTGTTACAAACTTTGTTTATGTCTGATAGCTCTCAAGTGGTAAGATACTGTATGTGTGTGTATTGCTTCTGTTCAGCCAAACTGTTGGGTCATCTGTTGAATATGCACCCCCGTCCCTCCCCAATTTTTACATAGGCTCGTCCAAACTACGATGGAAAATACTGTAGTGAAGATGTCTTTTCTTTGGGAGCGGCGGGGGTGAGGAGCAGGAACCATAACTTCCACAGACATCCCCCTGTGCCTGAGACCCTACAAAAGACCAACTGTGTCAAATGAGAAAAATTGCAGGTGCACATTCCCCAGTGGTGCACTCCCTCTTGCCTCCCACTCTCCACACACATATTACAAATGCAAGCACACACACACACTGCCTCCGTGATCACTGCCCCTCATTTGGAGGCAGGAGGAGGGGAGGAGGAGGTTGGGGTTAGAAGGAGATCCTTTTTCACTGTGATAATGCTCTCCTTTCTCTGCCACGAGATGGACTGAGGAAAGGGTTGAAACTGGAGAGGCAGAGTGAGCGATGTCATTCCACAGCAAGCAACGGCATCGAACAAAACGGCATGCCATTTTTATAGGTCCACTGCAGATGTTCCTCAGCTGCATGTTGGCCCTGTGAATAATACAATGATGGGTATTTTGTGTTGGGGTCACAGCGGAGATCATGGGGGCCTCAGTTTAACTGGGGGGTCTGGGTTTAACCCCTAGCACCCATTTGACACATTTTCCATTTCATAAATGAGTAAAATGGAGTGGGGTTGGGGGTTAAAATTTTCCAACCAGCCAACGTCAGCCCAACAACCGGTGATTGTCAGTATAGGAATCAAGTTCCTCTCTTTCATCGAACTGAAGCTAGCTTAATTGCCTTGTTAGCACATTGTAAAATGTTTTATTGAAACTCAACAGAAACAAATATAACTGACCAAAACCATCTTAGTTAGTCTCTCCAGTGTTCCAACAATCACTAACTCTACTTTGGTCGATATAAACCCTGAATTCATTGTGTACAATGTGAATACGTGCTGGCTTTACATGCTGTTTCTCCCTGCTGTCTCCCTCCCCAGTGTCTCTCTCTGCCTGCTGCCTGCTGAGCAGCAGCTCTCACTTGTTCTTCTGAGGCAGACCATTAAATTAGTAAAATAAATGACAAAAATCGCCCAAAAAAATCACCCAAAAGTAACCCCAGGGATGTTCTGAACCAGTTGCCCAACCCTAAAATGGATTGCAAGTACATTTATGCGTGATGCAACTTGTAAAATCAGGTTAAAGATATAAGGTGCTCCTCATTAACTTTAAGTTGATAATTATGCTTGTGTTTCCATGGTTACAGTTAGGGCTGCCACCTAATAGTTGACCAAATGTTCGTCAACCAGAAAGGTAATTAGATTTCATTGGTTGCTTAAAAAAAAAAACGTGAAACTCTGTTAGGAGCTGTGCCTTGTCAAAATAAGTCAAAACTCATATGACTTGACCATGTGGGAATTTAATTTGAAAGGACAGACACAGGAAGAGGCCACGCTCATCAGTCACGTTAATTTCCAGGGCTGGTACCTGCGGTACAGGCTAGTTGATAACATGTCGGACAGGAAATCCAAAGTGTGGGATCATTTTGAGAAGGTGAAGGACGAACCCAAGGTGATATGTAAACTCATCTTCATTGGTCGACTACAAACATAAATGACGGCTCTTGGTTCGTAGAGACGCACTGATCCAGCTTTTTCAGTTTCGATACCGATCCCGATGCTGTGGCTTGTAGTATCAGCCGATACCAGATACCGATCCAATAACATCCTTGACCTAAAAAGCTATATACCTTTACATGTAGAACAGAAAAGACTAGAGGCATCAGGCATTGATGACTACACAGTTCTTTTGAATTATAAAAAGAAAAAAATGAAACAAGATGAAACAGATTAATGCAATGATGAACTATTTATTTATTTTTTTTACAAAAATAAACAATTGTGCAACAGCAGTTGAAATAGTGTGAAATATCTCCACACAGTAGATTCTATCCTTCGCTCCATGACGTATGACGTAGCTCGCGTCACCATAGATGTAAAGGGAAAGGATCGCCTCAGGTATAGGTTGCATTTTCAGATACGCGATCCATCTAATTTGATGATATCGGGGCCGATATTCGATCCAGATATCGGATCGGTGCATCCCTAATTGGTCGACTAGGAAAATTCGTAGTCCTGAGCAGCCCTTGTTACAGTACATACAAGAACTACCATTACGAAATGTAGAATGACTTTTTGTGACACTGATTAGACAAAATACCCACAGCTAATTTTCTGACAACAATACACTTCCTGTTTATATAACCTGAAGCAGTGGTTTTCCAACCTTTTAAACCACATGACCCTTTAAAATGAAGCAATGCGACCCCTTGTAAAACACTGCACATGTCAAGGACTTATGAGCTGTCCACCAAGGAGTGACTTTCCCTTCTGAGATTGTTTAATTTGAATATTCTGGGTGGCCTAAGGAGGTAAAACGACTCAAGATTTTACCCTCCAAAAAATAAAAGGTATACATTTTCCATAGCTGACCTGAAAATCTCACATACTCCCAAATGTATCTTGCGACCCTATGGAGATAGGGCTGGGCAAAATATCTACAATGTATCGATATTGTGATATAACACTAGATATCATCTTGGATATTGTTATATTGTCAGTGTTGTCTTTTTATAGTTTTAAAGGTTACATTACAGTGAATTGATGTAATTTTCTGAAATCACCAGACTGATCCTGCAGTTCTTGATCATTATATCAGCATTACTAATGATTATTTATCAAAAATCTCCTGTGTAAATATTTTGCTTAAGCTCCACTTGTCAACCCTACAGTGTCACTGCAGAAATTTGATTTTCTCTCTATCATCCAGCTGCACTTGAAGGGCTCCCTCACCTTGCTCTTGGCAATCACTGGCATAAAGCATGCTGGGAAATGCAGTGCCACTCTTAAAAATGATATTTTAAGCCATGCCTAATGATTGCATGTTTTTACTATTCCATCATCCAGTGAATAAAGGGAGGGAAAACCAAGCTGAGTAAGAACCCTGTTGCTGTACCCTAAAGCAGCATTTCGAACAACTCAATAGATGACCATTTGAATCAGAACTTTTCGACACATGTTTAAGAAGAGCTGGCAATGCTTTGCAGCCGTCTTACACTAATATATGCAACCACTGAAGCTTCTCAGTTACAGGTTTGCAAATAAATGAGTTGTTTTTTTTTGAGGTGCAAGCCTGCCTCAATGTGATATTGTATCACACTTTACAGCTCTGCACCTGCTTGTGTGAAACCATGTGTGGCATGTTTTGCCTAAAATCTGGCATTCCCTTCTATTTCATGCCTCTTATGCTTGTTGTCGGATTCCAATATGCCACGTTAAGAGTTGCGGCCAGATGATTTGATGCGTGAGCGCCACGTACATGTTGCTTCATACATATTCAGTGCTCATTATCTCCGCACGCTAACCCCATGTCTGATACCTGTCATTTTGAATACAGAAGAAAAGACGATCAAAGGAGATCATCATAGCTGTGTGTCTCAGATGTAGCGTAGCCACCCAGGCTAATTTCAGCAGCACTGCCTTGATTGCATACATGTGGAATGAGATTACTTCTCACTCTGTGGGTGGTTGAGGAATCTCTTTTTTTCCCACATTTACCTCTATATCCAAAACTAGGCTTTTGTCTCCAACACCATTTTTTCACCTGCTTTCTTCTCCTTACAACCTTTTTATCTCACTTTTCCCCTGTTACTTTCCCTTCACAAATCCACCTTTACAACAGTGTCACCCACACACTCCCTTCACTTTTTCCTGTTTCTTTTGCTTCAGCTGCTTGAGTGGCAGGATGCCAATGCTAACAATTTAGCTGTTCTACAAGTGCGCACAAATAGCTCCTTTGCCACTGTGACTCTACTGAAAGGGACCTCCTAGAGATATACAGTGGCGCCCCCAGGGGTAGGGGTGCGGAGGCAGTGGGGCCATGTATTGCCATTTCCTGTCCTGGTGAAAATAATTGTAGACTGACATTGCTGTCTTTAAGAGGCTGTGCCGCACTAATTTTGTAAGCTAGTGCAAATGGTACCTTATGAAACTACACCCACGGACCATGACTGCAGCCCACCCTGATACAATAGCTGCGCCCCCCCAGTGGAAAATAATTGGCAGCACATATTATTGTCATTAGTAAGCTATCGTGTGCAGACCTTTTAAGCTAGCACAAAGGTAGCAAGGGTTTCCTACACATTCATTTATTTTTGGTGACCCACTACAATTAAAACATCTGCTGCCACGTTTTGAGTTTCTATTTTTGGAGCGCTGTTGGAATATATCTACTGTTCAGTTGTTCATTGCACCACACTCTTGCAGCGCAGACACAAATGGAGCAGCAGAACTTACCTGTTCATTGCGCTGGGTCAGGAAGTATGCCTCTGCAGCAGCTGCTCCTCTTATCCATCGATCTGATCTGGTCCACTCTGATCAGATCGACTGATCAATTATCCATCCCGCAACTCAAACTTCACTAACTACTGCTGAGGAAAGAATGAAGTCATGAAGAGTTCCACCTGTGCTGTGTTCATGAACCCACAAAAACCTCTTGAGGTCTCACCTCAAGATGTCTGAATGAAAATGGGTTCTACGGGTACCCACAAGTCTCTCCTAAACTTAAGAGGGCTTGTTCCTAGTAAATGTGTTGTTCCTTACATTCAACATGCTCCTTCAAATTAAAGCTTTATATTCGTCTTTTTCAGGAAAAGGACAACCAGCCTATTTGAAGAACAATGAATTGTCTAACATGTATAGATAAACAACACATTAAAACAGGATTGTTGTGGAACCCAAAATGTTAACTGTGACGGTATGAAATAAGAAACCAAAGTGATTCCTTAACTCTCATATTGACATAGCTCGTATACTACGATAGAATAAGTGCCGCCCCATGATTTTCAGTGGCCCCACCTGGCCCCACCCATGAGAAGTTTCTGGGGCACCACTGGATGTATAGTATGTGACCACTGAAATTGCTCATGGGGTGTCTTGTGCTGTCCCATTGGACAGGCTGTGGTGTTGGGAGAGGATTGACATAAGATTAAATAAGAGGTACACCTTGCCAGTGATGTTATAGCTCAGGTAGGAGGAAAATGAAACAGTGCAAGCAGGGGGCCCAATTTGAAAATTGTCATCCTTGAACGGTGTTGTGCGTAGGTGTATACGCCAGATAGCAATATACCCGAGGGAGACATCCCCCACACCCAATGCATAATGTATTAAAGTGGGCAGATGCACATACAAATACACATGTGAAAATGAACAAACCACAGGGGAGGCAACAAAAGAAGCAGCATGCAGTTAAGTACATATACAGACAGCCCTTAATCTACTGATGCCACCCGGCACATCAGGATGCGCCACCCTTTTGGTTCGTACAGTATATAGGGCAAACTCCTGCACCCAACCCCCAACTGCTTCCAGACTTCATTCCACTGCTATCTATACTCATTCAAATACCTTTGAATTATACCTTTCAGGGATTTGATGTGTGTGTGTACATCTTAAAGTAGTTTTATCATCCATTAGGTGTGTGAAAATATCCTCAATAACACTCAAGTAAGAGTCTATATGTGTAGTCGGTGTATAAGTGTGAAAATGATGTTTTTAGCGACTTGTGACTGTGCCTCCACTGGCACCAAATGCTTTGAGAATATGAAGTAATGCCTTTGTTAACCTAAAAAACATAACAGATGCATATGCATGGAATCACATTTTAATTTTGTCATTTAAATAATTTCTTGTTCTTCATTATGTAAGTAAACATTACAGCACTGAGCTGTAATTGGTATTAATTCATGCTTTTTGCCCCTCGGATATTACACTGCAGTAAAAATTCCACTAGCAGAAGTGTGGGAAGGAGGTTCATTTCCAGACGTGCTCTGCCGCAGAAAACAAATCACTACAATGTCATTCTTAGAGTTCGGTCCTCGTGCTGAGATACTTTTGATAAAATAGAATGCAAACAAGGACTCTGCGAAAGAGAGCTTCAATTTCCTGTTTCCTGAGAAATTGAAAAATGCTCATCCTAACTTCCCACAACCCCAGATTCCACACAATGCTTCATACAGCCTTCCCAAAAAAAAACCCAGAAAAGCAAATTTCATCTCAAGATTTCATCAACAACCAATATGCTGTTTTATGTAAATGATGTTGCTATCTTTCCCCCACTCTGTGCTTGTTTCAAGTTGAAAAATGCGTGTTTTTATCAGCTTCCAGTAAACGACTGGCTATGTACAGTTGATGTGGGGTGGAGTGTGGTGTTGTTGACTGGTTGGGGTCATCTCAGATTGCCATGATATTGAAAGTTATTATCAATTTGGTTGTAATGGTGGTAACCTGGCGACTAGTATGTCAGCGCTGGAGTTCAGCTCTATTTGCGCTCACTGTTGCACTATTAATACAACAATAATGAGTAGAGCCCCTAGGATCCATTTAGTCAGCAATATTGCCTGGTTTCCTATTCATTACAGAGAACACATTTTCAAGGTGTTCTCTCATCGCGGTTTGTGCTGTATCTCATGTGAAAGGAGCTCACAGAGCTTGTACAATACTGTGGGTTGCTATGGCAATAAATGAAGTGCAGTCAAGTGTTCATATAAGTGGTGCTTCCTAAAGTGAAGAAAGAGATAAAGGGGTATACTTTACACCAGACAGTGGACATGTTTGTTGACCTTCTCGACAAGGACGTACTGAAGTAGATCACATTTTTAAAAAGTGGTCATGAAAACAAATTCTGACATTAAAAATGAAGCAAAAGTAGAGCTCTCTTAGATTTCCCAGTGGTTATAAATACACGCTGCCTTCAACTTGAGGAACAAGACTTTGGATATGTTTTTGTCGACCATGGGTACAGGCCAACTTGTCAAATAATACTTTCAGCAGTTTTACAAAAACATGTTTGTCACAAAAAAAAAATAAAATGCTATCAATGATACCAACAGAAACTTTACATTTGTATGGTATTATATAGTGGATATGTGGAAATTTTGTGTTTCAACAATACTGTGGATAACAAGTAGTAAGGTTTAGGCACAAAAGCCATTTTGTTGTGGTGAGGAAAAGATCATGATTCGGCTTAAAAACCACAGTTTTAGGAACAAAATCCTGGCACGAAAAGTAGGGATGTCATGGTGAACAAACAAGCCCATTTCGTGCTATTATACCAGAAGAAAACGCAATGACGTCTTTGCAAACAACAACCCTTTTTGTGGCACTATCCCTGCCAACAGATCACTATAAAACACCTACTTTTGGAGCCTAAAAAAGCCGATGGAAAAACATGGACAGTTCGTTACAACACCCCAAGGTTGAAGCCTGTTTTCACAACCAGGTTTGTTGTTTGCTGGTCTTCAACAGTGGTCTGCAGTTAAGCAGGAGTCTTGCCTAGGTGAAACGCCGTCCACCATCTCTTCCACCTCCTGATGACACTCAGCTTATATATTACATCACCTTAGGAACATTGATATGTCTGGCGTAACATTAGTATAAAGAGTGAACAGTCAGAGTAGGGAAGTTGGTCGAGGTGGTGGACAGGTTAAATACAGGACTGTTACCTGGGATCCTGTAGGTTTGGAAATCCCAAGGATTCAGGAATTCACATACCTAGTGAAATTGGTGGGGGCCAAGTGGTCACCTTTGTCAAATATGATTTTGAGTTACCATATCTTTAATGTATCTTCATGCTGAGATGGGCAGTGTGAAAAAACAACCCAATAATACAAATGCAAAACTCACTGGAACATTGTTTTATATATAGAAACAAAGAATATCAACCATCTCACATGTTGGATTTCTAAAGGTGAATCTTCAGTTGGGGGGTGTTAAAGAACAGGACCTTAAGAAAAATTCACCCAAGTCCCACATGGAAATATCCAACTGTGGAATCTGAAAGAAGTACCACCAATTTGCTAACACCAAAATAGCTTCCTCAGGATGCTTTAGAAAGTGTGCATGTTTTTTCATATTGATTGCCTGGCCCCTGTACTCCAGCATGTTCCCTGTCTGAATGCTGCACATCCTCCGTTTCCTGAGAGGTTGAGATTAGCGAGGTTGCGCCGCAGTTCACAATGCTAAACTTAGCCAAGCTCTTGCCTCCAGTGTGCTATTAGGCAATTCCGTCTGATGATGTGTGGTAAAGGAAGAGTGAGGAAAAGACCTCTTTCCCCTCACACAAGACGAAAATCAGTCTGTTGTTTCTTTTCTTTGACCTCAATTACTATCAGGGCATGTGTTACTATAGGGCCATGTTGAGTCATGCCTGCTCTGGGAGGTGTGTGTGTGTGTGTGTGTGTGTGTGTGTGTGTGTGTGTGTGTGTGTGTGTGTGTGTGAGTCTCCTGCGTGTATGTGTGACAGGGATTGTGTTCATTTTAGCCTAGGAGGCACCGTACAGTAGGTGGGGGCCAAGGTGCATTAGTCTTGGCTGAGATGTTCCCTTGAGTGATGCCGCCACATGTGGGTGGGTTACAGGAAGGAGGGGAGAAGAAGCGGGAGGAGCGCGAAGGCAATGAAAGGAGAGGAAATAGCAAAACGATGTCAGACATGACGGGAGCTGAACAAAGCCCAGCTCGCTGTCAGGAGCTGCTGCCACGGCAGCTGCCAGCTCCACAGACTCACCTCCGGCTTTGACCATCTGACAAAACGGCACTTCACTGATGGGGAGCAGGACACACTCCCCTGCTCTGTTTACATTTAGGGGTGGAAAATTGGAAACGACCAAAATTTGTTCAGAATTAGCACTTAAAGAAGCTAACTGAAGGAAGTATTTTTTAAACAAAAAGTCAGCTTCAATCTAATTTATTTCTAAATAATTCAGCATAGACTATATTTATCAAAGGTGGAGGTGGCTGAGGAGTGACTTTTTTTTTTTTTTTTTTTAATGTCTCCGTGCCGGTGATAGCCATGGCTGGAGGCATTATGTTTATAGGTTGTCTATCCATTGGTCCATCCGGCCCCTTCTCGTGAACGTGATATCTCAAGAACGCCTTACATTAATTTCTTCAAATTTGGCACAAATGTCCCCTTGGATGTAATGATGAACTGATTAGATTTTGATGGTCATAGCACAAAGGTCAAGGTCACTGTGACCTTGTGTGTCCCATTCTCATGAACTGGATATCTCAAGAACACCTTGAGGGACTTTTTTTTTTTTTTTCCAAATTTGGCACTTGGACTTAACGATGAACTGATTAGATTTTGGGTGATCAAAGGCTAAGGTCACCATGACCTTGCATCTGTCTCATCAGGGCTCCAGACTAACTTTTTTTAGTAGGAGCAGTGTAACATGTAACATCTGTACAGATTTGAAGCCCTGACTATATTTGACTGATCTTTAATGAAAGCTGTTGTCTTGTTTTTTTTCTTTTCTCTGAAAATAATAACCTTATAGTCAGACACAATTTATGTAGTCTCTGTAGTTGAGGAGACAGGTCTGCTCTGCTGCTTTCCAGCAGCAAACTGATATGATGCAGATTTACATGAGATTTCATGTAAAATGGAGGTTGAACCATGAAAATAAGTTAAAGAAAGCATGTAAAGCACTTTAATAACTCAATCTATCATAATTAAAACAATTGGAGACTGAGAACAAACTGAAATGAGTCTGATAATAATTTAATAAATCATCATCATATCGTGCTTCTGTGACTTCCTGTATGGACTAAAGTCTGCTGGAAACAGTCGGGAAACTGTTCGGCTGAATGAATAGGCACTGTTCATTAACTTATATGACATATATATGAATATGACAGCAGCGGTAGTTGAACGTTTCCACGGCAACGAGTAACAGTCAAGGTCTGTCTATCAGCCGCCTACAGTCTCTGCCCTCGCAGACTTTAGGTGATGACAGTAAATATGTTACACTACGTACAACTGAAGTCTGCGAAGGCTCAGTCTTCAGGTTCAGAGGGGGGATATTTGAATTCAGCCTTCGACTTGATGGCAGCTTGTTGTCACCGCCTCCCGCTGCAGCCACCTGCTCTCATCCACTTTCCAGGCGAGGCGCAGTTCATCTTTGACGAGCCTACTGATGAGTGTAGATGATGTGATCCTTTAACTAATTGGTTAACTAATCACTGACTCTCGGACTTTCCTCCTCTCACACACATTGGCCTACAATGGTGGAGTCGCTCCCTCGCTTTACAACCTGAAAAAAACCCAACAAAAAAAAACGCCCGAGTCCCACACGAGCAAGTAGTTGTAATAAATACTTGCACAGACTCCAAAAATGGTTGCAAAATGTGACCATTTGGTTGCAGTCTGGAGCCCTGCTCATTCTTTTGAAAAATGATATCTCAAGAACATTGCCTCAAATTTGACACAGACGTCTGCATTGATCCAAGGATGAACTGATTCAAATTTGGTGCTCAAAAGTCAAGAGTATTATGACCACATCTGTTGCATTCTTGTGAAAACAGTATCTCAAGAACACCTTGAGGGATTCCCTTTGAATATAGCATAAACATCTACTTGGGCTCAAGGATGAACTGATTAGAATTGTGTGGTCAAAGGTCAAGGCCACTGTGACCTTGTGTCTGTCTCATTCTCATTAACACGATATCTTAAGAAGGCCTTGAGGGAAGGTTCCTTAAATTTGGCACAAATGTCCATGTGGACTCAAGATGGAACTGATTAGAATTTGGTGGTTGAGGGTCAAAGGTCAAGGTCACTGTGACCCCACAATTCTGGGTTTGCTCCTCCAAGGAGCTGCAGATATTTTTCCTTGAACCTCCCTGAGTGACTGGGGGAAAATCCATGATCCTCTCTCCATCATAAATAACCATATTTTTGTATTGTCACACCAAATGTAGGTATGAAGCCAGTGCAACAAGCAAACAGCATGAAGGGAGTTATCACCAAAACAAACAGCTAATTTTTTAAGCAAAATACAAGTCCTCCTTTAAAATCGCATCACATCACAAAACTGTGTGTGCACTTTAGTAGAATATGGGTGCATGACAGCCACACACAAAACCGACAATCTTTATACGGTAACATACACAACAGCTACAGCAGCAGCCAGAATATCAGCACTTTGGCACAGAGGTTGTTATCAGATTTAAAAAATACGTACACTTTGATGTTTGAAGTTAAAAGTTGAAAACAAACAAAGGGTTTCTTTTCTTTGCTTGACATTTAAATTAGACCCATAGGATCAAGTGATTTGAAGAAATATCGCTATTTTAAGCTTAGAGTTGACAACATTTCTGGAAGTATTGTACACGCTGTGTTCAAGGACCATTGGAAGTTTTAAAATCCAATGATAATTTCTAGTATGATGAAGAGTGTGATTTTGGGGTTATGAGGGTATTTAAAATAAATACAAAATACAACCATTTAAAGTTGAATATCACTCCCCTAAGCCAAATAATAAAACATAACTCCTTCCCCAGTGCTTGAAAAATGAAAAAGTGCCTCCCCCATTTTGCACCATGTACAGCACAGTCTCTAAATCTAAAAAGGAAAAGAACAAAAGAAAAAAAAAAGAGAGAGAAAAGAGAGAAAAATATAAACTACTTAACAACACTGATTTCCTCTAAGCTGAAGTGGATTTGACCTAAGAAACTAATGTTGTAATTTGCACACCAAAGTGGTTTTGAACATAAGACCTTGATGGGAGACTTGCCTCCCATTTCTTTTTTCTTTTTTTTTTCTTGCCACGGCTTTGCACTTAATGAATTGAAGTAGTGATTAATTAAATGAAAGTGCTTACTGGATGGAAAGACACTTCACCCCTGTGTTCTGAGTATGTGAATCAAGCCTTTATGGAGTGATGGCAAGGTACTTGTATTTGTTCCTTGTGTGTACGCAAACATGAGGTTACTGTCTGGTGGAAGTATATCACAAGAGGGAAGGGAAGTTGCTGTGCTCGGCAGATTTCCCTCCATCTAGCGACCAATTTATTAACTTTCACAGTTATTAACTTTCACCGTGTCAATACATTGTTACAGTAGGAGAGGAAAAAAAGCAATACACTGCTACACTGTAATGACTTCTATCTGTTTGATTCCATCACGGTGATGGTTGCATGCAGCTTCTCATGAAATAACCGATCAAATATCCAACATGTGAGGTTGATCCAGTGTGGTGCAGTGGTTTATTATGACTGCACTGTATCTGGTCCTCCCTCTGAGCTAATTTGTTAACACTGAGGAGCTAATTTCCCTCCAGGCATCATGGGCAGTTTGACTGACGCTTTGAAACTCGCATTTGCACGTCGGCGCCCTGCAAAAAAGCACCATCAGTCTTTCCCCTCTGCTGGAATTTGCGAGTGCGTGGTGTGTTGCCAATTAATGTGTTCAAATGTGTGTCAGCGAACGTGAGCCGAACCAAAACAAATGGCTCCCTCATTCGGCATGTTGAATGGATATCTGGGTCCTGTCATAATGAGTAATGCTAATTGTGCTTAGCAGCATCATTGGTCAAAGTGTCAGAAGCCATCAAGTCGATTTGAGGAGTCAGTCACGATCACACCCGCAGTCAGATCATGAATTCAGCATTACAGAGGTGCTGTCTGTCAGCCAGCTGCACGTTCCAACAAAATGGCTTATTCAGTCTCATTTTTAAAGCTGTGAAACTTTTTTTTCAGAAGTTGTCTGACCACCTCTGCAATGCAAGCAAGAGCGATTGCACCAATTCCGAGGCCTGGAATACTTCTCATGAAGCTCAAGCATTGTTATGTTGATGCTGTTCTCTTAAATGCTCTATCTGCAGAGTTCTTTGACAGTTCAGTTCCTGGATAATTTTGCATTCCGTGTAAAAGCCTTTGAGATTTTGCTTGCCTTAGGCCATATGTAAACGTAATTTACTTGGGAGAACAATTTGCCTGAACTGTTTCTCACTTCAAGATAAATAATCCCTCATGCATTATTGAAAATGCTTTACTTTTTTTCAGAGTTGCAATTCAAAGTAGTCTTGCAAATGACTTCTTTTTTTTTTTTTTTTTCCTCCCCAGAAAATGTCATTTGTTGCAAACTAGGAAGTGGGTGTGACAGGCTGCCATTGGTCTAATCAAATAACGGTATCCAGAGTCATGCGCTAATTAATCACCAGCTCTGGGGGTCAGACCCATCCAGCGATTCTCGGTAGAAAAAGAGACATTTGATCTGTTGAATCAGCTCCCTCGCCATCCCCTTCTCTCTCTTCCATCTATCTTGCATTAATTCAATGAAGTCAGAGTTCATTTGAATGCAACCCCCCTCGCGCACACACACATAAAGTTTTCAGTTTGTTTCATCTGCTGCAGAAACCGAGACTCCTTTTTTCAGGAATAAAATATTACATCCTCACATTTTAATAGCCTAAACAATTTTTTTCCCTCCTATACTGGGAACATATTCGGCATTTTGCCAGGCGGCTGCCTAATTGTAGGGAGCAATATTGTTTATTGGAAAATTATCCGCTGTGTGTGAGCTTACACACTTCAGCTGACGCCTGAAAGTGTTCTAAAAGCATGTTACAGTTATTGAGAGCTGTCACATGCATCCGACATCTGTTTATCCGAGCAGCGGATGCTCATTTAGACGGGCTCATTGTAATAATGTGTGGTGGCTGACCTTAACTCCTTCTCCCTGACACGTTTTCTTGGGAGACGAAATGAAAATACAAGCCCCCGAAGGCCCCTGTTTTGTTACTAATGATGACTTTTAAATGTCATTGTTACTCAATTCGATGCCCAGTGGTTCGCAGAAGGTAATGTGTCAGTGACCCAAGAATAAGCTCTGCTCTTTAACAGCAAAAATTTCTCCCTTCTTGCTTACTATCACTATTAACAAACCCACAATCAGAACTCCAAAGCATTTCCCCCTCGGAGTGATTTTTAAAAGCTCTGCGGGGGAGCGACATTTTCCAAATGGCCATTTTTCTCTCTGACCTTTCTGTTGCCCTTTTTGGTGAGTAATTGCATTTTTTTTTTTTTTGGAAATATTCATTTGTGAGTTATGTCATTTGCAAGCATCATGATTAAAAACAGTGCTCTGTGGTGTGAAAGTAATGGAAGTATCCAGCCTGACCCTTACAGTTTGCTTTGCCCAAACTACTTCCCCTCCACATTCTGCAGTGTGCTTGTCAGAGAAATTATCTAGGGAGAATCTGCAGTGGAGAAAAAAGACATACGCTCTGCATATGAATACTACTCTAAAGTATTAGCTGCAGAAGAGGGAAAGAGAGATAAAGTGAATAGAACATAGACCCAAGATAAGAGGATGGACTTTCAATAAGACTATTTCGATTTCCGATAGCCCTGTCAATGCTGTGTACAGGTAGACAGCGATACGTGTGAGTGGGGCAGGATGCTGGCTCTGGCACCCGAGGAATATGAGCCCTATCAATCACCGCCTCCGGGCACAAATGTAATTACACTACAGTTGTTGACTAGGCGGGTAATCCGAGACACCACTGGCATGCATTTACTTGCTTACATTAGGGGATTGCTGGTGCCCATGTTGACGGCATCTTCCCTGCTCCTCTCTGATGTTTTTTTAATGCTTCTTTTAGGGACGCTGGCATGAATTGCCTTTACAAGGTTACAAGGCGTGGACGAATTATTCATAGAGAAAAATCATAGAGCTCAAATTAATCAAGATTCATCATACAAGGTTGTATAATAGAAACTATTTAAAAGGGCTTTTTCTACACGTTGGATGGCAGCTTTCAATAAAGGAAGAAACCACATACAAAAGAGTGAAGATCAATAAACAAAGCCAGATTTTCTTTTCCATTCAGAGTCAATTACTCTTTTGTCATTCATCTAAATGCACCTGCCTCAGTCAACCTATATTCCTCCCTTTTTTTCTCTCTGTGGTTGTCAGTTTCGAAGAAGTTTGGTGTGATCCGGACCAGTACTTTTCAGGGGGCGGAATAAATCTTCCCATTAAGAGGAAGATAATTGATGGCTTTCATCACCAGAATGAATACAATTATTCCAATTTGTGATGTTTCCATGGCATTGCGCTTTACCGTGTTGGGGTCTTGAATGGTTTCGGAGACAAAATGAAGTGACACGATAATGAGGGGCTTCTTTTGTTGTTTCACCTCACCGTGTGTCTTTGGGTTTTCTCCTCGTATGTTTGTGGTTTATTTTTAGGGTAAGATTAGAAATGGTACCTAATGACATTTGAAGATGGGAAAATGGCAGACACGACAAAACTGTACATTTGCGGGCCGTAAAACCAAAACAATGAGCTGAAAGGTGCTAAAATTATCTGCCAATCGGAGGAGATTTGATTGGTAATGAAAAATTATTTACAGAGAGCAGCTTTAAAGGGACATAAATACACACTTTTCCTCTTACCTGAAAAGCTGTTTATCAGACTAGATTGTTTTAGTGTGAGTTGCAGAGTGTTGGAGATATCAGCTGACTTCTTCAGAATATAATGGAACTAGATGGCTATCGGGTTTTGGTGCTCAAAGCCCCAAACGATAATTGTGTAAAACTCAACAGCAATGTCTCTTTCGAGAAATCATGACCTGGTTACTTCAATTAATCCACAGACCTTGTTGTCAACAGTTTAATGTCGGGACTATTTTCTTTCTACCAAATTACAACCCCAACTGTATCACAGCACAGAAGGAAGCGTGCATCTACTCATCGACGATAGGCCCGTGCTCATGACGGCACAAGATGTTAACATTCATGGCATCCTCCTCAGCTGAGCTGTAACTTTAGCTAGCTCAGTGGTGCTAGGTGAGCTAGCAGTAGATGCACACTTTCTTCTGCACGATGATGTGGTTGATGGGTGTGGTTCGGTTGAAAAAAAGCAATTCCTAAACAAAACTGCGAACAAGACACACTTATATACAGTGATGACTTTAAGGGCATTGTAAAGGATGTTGTTGTTTTATTGTAGATTTTTGCATTACATGTTGTATTTGTTGCATTTTTAATGTGTAAGGCTGCTACCTTAGCCAGGTCTCTCTTGGAAAGAGACATTACTGTTGAGTTTTTTCAAATGTATTTTTTGTGGCTCTTTGAGCACTACGAGCTGAGTGCCATCTAGTTCGATCATATTCAAGAGAAGGCAGACATCTCTACGGACGGTATCTCCAACACTCAGCAACTCACACCAAAACAATCTAGACTTATAAATAGCACTCCAGGCTACAAATATGTATTTTTTATTTTGAGGTGAGCTGTCCCTTTAAGCCATGACCATATGTTTGGTAAATTAGCGTACCCCTTTTAATGCTCCTACAAGTATAACAAGCAGTGTCTCCCAGTGTGTGCCGGCATTCTTTGTGTGCTTTTTATTCCAAATAGAGTAAGTCATGTCGACACTGTTGCACTTAGCTGTTTAAAGATATATAATTAACCGTGGCTACCCAGCCTAACACGGATAATATTTAAATGCCACATGAGTCAACACGATGCTGAAAGAAAGTTAAATGTTACTTCTGTCGGAAAATAGTCATTATGACAGCTTCCAGAGGTAACGAGGGATTTTTACCAACACCTGAATCATAACCATGTCTTATATTATAATGGTAGCTGAGAAATAAGAGCTTCATGCTATGCCAAGACACAGACTGGGCAGTTTATCACTTAGGCAATTGCCTTTTCAAACTCTAAAACAAGCAGAATGAGATGATTGATGCCAGAAATGTGCTTTTCGAATGTATTCTCAATATGTGGACACAATCATTTTAACTTAAGGGCCACTTAGTAATTTTTTTTTTCAGTCTAATGACAAATGATCATTGGATTAAGTTGCAGTTGAAAGCTAAAAAAAGCTAGTAAGTGGACCTTAAGTTTGGATAATGTTGTCAAACACTATGAATTGATGAGACCAAGAGAATCTTGTGCTCGTGCTTTAAAAAAAAAAAAAAATCTATTCTGGCAAAATTTATTGTTGTCGAGGTAAATGTGACAGTTCATCATGATATTGATTTTCAGGTGATATTGCCAAGCCCCATTTTCACATGTGGAAACACTCTCTCTGTCCGTCTCTGCTCCCTGATGAATGTCCGCGATGCACGTCATCTGGCGGTGGCTCTCGCAGCTCAGACGCTCGGTCTCAAAGGATGTTTATAGAAAAAAAAAAAAAATCTATAACTGCCACAGTCCTCCTACAGTCACTCAGGCCAATGTTTATGTTTCTCGCTCATTTTTTATTCTCGCTGTAAACACAGAACTCCTCCAGTCTGTTGTGCACATGCCCGCTCGTGCGCGAGTGTGAGCCTCTACAGACGTGCGTGGGCGTGCATGCGTGCGCCTCTGTCAAGGAAAAGGAAAACAGCAACCTCCGAACCGCTGCCGCGCGGCCCTGCTGGCCCTCCTGGCCATCTTGGCCATCTTGGCTCTGCGGTAAACAGCAGATTTTTGGCCGAACAGCTCAGCTTCGGTTTGAGGCAACGGGCACCTTTTGACCCTCTGCCTCCTGCCCCTGTGTGCTTAAATGAAGTGCACTGTATCACCTTAAAAGACAAAGAACGAAGCAGCCTCTGTGATTTATAGATTCAAGTCTGGAGGGAAATTGCAACAATTTACATGAGGCACGCTCTGCTCTGGTTTCTTTGTCTCTGTGTCTCTGTCTGTCTCTAATTTCTCACTTGAATGCCCATGTAATGAATGTTTATTTTCTCACAGCCAAACGCAAACACTGTGTCTATTTCCTTATGTTTGATCTGTGTCAATCTCGCACTCTCTCTTTCCACAACTCCTGGCCTCCCAAGGGCCCCTGTGGTATTGCTCATCCTCCCACTCCAAACAACCAGCGTCCTCTCCGCCCACACTCTCTAGACCAGGGTGGACAACCTCTTCTCATATGTCTCAGTGTCAGACCTTTTGATTGCAGGTCCTCCCATCTGTTTTCCTGCAGGAATATACTGATTTTTTATTCAGGTCTCACCCAGCCCAACTCTAGGATGAAATTGTTTTCTCACTTAAGTGCAGGAATCATTTAAGCAAAGTGGAAAAGGAATCAAGAAAACTTATACTTACATGCTGTTTGTTTGTTTTTGTCTTGTCCCCTCTGCAGCCTTCAGTCGAGCACCCATCCCCATGGCGGTGGTGAGGAGGGAGCTGTCGTGCGAGAGCTATCCCATCGAGCTGCGCTGCCCGGGCACGGACGTCATCATGATTGAGAGCGCCAACTACGGCCGCACTGATGACAAGATCTGCGACGCAGACCCAGCACAGATGGAGAACACGCGGTGTTACCTTCCAGATGCATACAAAATCATGTCGCAAAGGTAAAGTCACGTTTTGATAGATTTTTATGAAAACTGGCAAATGGCCTTAAAGGGACAGTTCAGTGTCTCTTTCCAGAAATCACACAGACCTTGTCGTGAGCAGTTTGATGTAGGAACTGTTTTCTTTTGACCAAACTACACCCACCAGCATGCATCTACATAAACTACGTAAACATAGGCTTGTTCAGTGGTGCTAGGTGAACTAGCAAAAGATGGTTCTTCTTTCCACGGGATGATGTGGTTTAGGGGTGTAGTTTGGTAGAAGGAAACTAGTGCCTAAAAAAGCAAACAAACAAAAAACCTTTATAGTTAAAATTTTGAATGAGCGTCCATAGGCTACAGGGCTATGGCGTGCTCCAGAGGTTGATAGCACATCTTGTGTCCAAAGGTACATCCAAGAATGGTTTTGTCAGGGTCTCTGCGAAAGTTTCATAAAATGTCCTAAAAGGTTCTAAGTTTGAGACGACCATTCCACGTGCATCCACTGTGTTGTATATAAATATAAAACCAGTTGCTCTTCTGTCCAAGAACCAAGTCCAGTTTCTCTTCTTAAGTTTGGCCCAGTTGCTCAGACCGCCACGTTCTCTTGTAACTCTCCCTTAAGGTATCAGGGTTTAGGAAGTAAAAACATGTACAAACGATGCTAAACTACAGACAACCCCAAGGATGTCTAGGGAAAAAGCAAAGTCTATTTTTTCCTTTTTTTAAGAAAAAAAAAAATCTCTGTTTGGTATTAGCTGGAATCTGGACAGTACATCATTCTCTATATTTCCTTACACGAGTGAGGGGAATACAAATTTCACTTTGACTTTGATTTTTATCTGGGGTTTAAACACGACATGATTTACAATGTATTTTCTTTTATACTGTCGGTGTTTCACATTTCAAAGCTCTTTCATATTAAGTCATTTTAAAGCTCCACAGATGACGACAACAAATGACAGTAATAAAAAGTGTGCTGCTTGTAGCTCCTTTCAGGATAATGAAACATGAATATTTGCATGTTTGAATATGTACACACACAAAGGCACACTCCCAAGCAAAATTTGCTTTACGCTGTTAAGTAATTGACTCGAGTAGATGTGTTTGCTGAAAAAATCTGGAAAACATAATAAGCTAATCTTCAGTTAATGAGAAATGCTGTAGCTCACACCACCTGAGGTCTGCTGAAATTAAACGCAGCTCCTCGAGATGTATTTTTCTTCATGGAACAACTGCATTTATCGATCTTGCTCACTTCAGAGACTATGGAAATGTCATGGCTTTGTGGGAAAATTGAGCTTAGATTTTAAAATATAGAGCACATAGTATCTTTATGAATTGTATGATAAATGTGAGGACTGGTTGATGAGATTAGCAAAAAATATAAAACACAGGGCGTTGGTTACACAGTGAAGTCACTGGAGTTTTGGGAATATGAATACAAAAATTCTTCTTTGGGTGGTTTGGTAATATGTCCCTGTTATGGATTAATCCATATCAGTCATAATTTTGCTCTGTCACAAATCAATGTTAATTTACCATAACATGATTACATTATTAGTTATTTGTCAAAATAGGAATGCGCTCGATTAGCTTTGCCGCCACTTGTGAGTCTTGCTTTCAGAGTTATGACCTCGTTGTGCACAAACCGGGACCTGGAGACCTATTTGTCAGGGCAGACACAGTGTAGTCTTACCCTGCTTTAGTTTTTGCGGTATAATGGATTGGGAACATTAAGGTAATATATACACAAGTTTCGGGGGTTTTAACCAAGTAGTCTGGATTCAAGAAAATGTAGAGCTCGAGGCGGGTGTGGAGGGAACACATGTATAGTCCATCGCAGCTCTTTTGTTGACTTATTGCAGCACTTAGAAGGGATGGACTTTATCTAAATTGCTGCTCTGTGTTAACGTTTGTCTACCTCTTTTTATTTCCAAAGCTTTAGTTTCACATTGGACGGACCCCTTTGAGAATTCTAATGGACCTTTGGGCTTTATCAAACAATTGCTCTTGGCTTTTTAGTTTGGTACCATAGAGTTCAGATAATCAGCTGTGTGAAAAGCAGCTGATGGTAAAAAGAGGTAGTTTGAAACATGTTGTCAGATAATTGATGCACCCTGCGGCTCCCTTGTTCTCCAGCCGCCCACTCAGACTAAAAATCCCTGCAGGAATGAATCAACGGGTCCTGCTACTGTCAAGAACACAAAACTAACATAAAGTACCAGGGAAAAAGCAAGTCTTTTTAGCATCTCGTTGCTACCGGGGGCGTTTCAGTGATGGTAAAAGGTAACCACAACCCCGATTCAGAGCCAGAGCACTTTGTCTTGGGAGAGGAAGTTGCTAAGTGGATGAAAGGTGTGGGTGGTATGAATTGCGAATGGGTGGGGAGGGAGGGGTGCCAAAGCAGGGATGGGGTGAGAGCATTCAGTGATATTTGTGGCTTTAGCGACACAGCTACACATTAGCATGCAGAGGTTAGCACAACAAACGAACGCCACCCCCGACTATTTCATTGTAGGGCTGTCAGAGCCGTTGCTAGGCACCTGCGGCTAAGCTCATTAGGGTTAAAAAGAAAACGAGAGCGAACCAGAAGCAAGCAATTTGAACAGAGGAAGTCTTCAAAGACTTGTGATCAGGCCGAGGTTGAAGCCAGGGCATAAAGATTTGACTTTTAGATGTATGGATGTAGCGATGATAATGTGATAATGTGATACGTGAAAGAACGAGCCACAGCACGATGTCACATGTTGATATATATGTCTTAGTTCATCTACAGGGTTGCTTTTTTTTTTTTAATTATAACTAACGTGCTTTGATCAGATTTGGAAGAACAAGATTTTGTAATTATTCTCTTATTTTCCCAGATCTTTTTTTTCTTCAGGAGCTTGTCTACTTTATAATCTCCAATGAGTCGATATCAGCAGTGATGCAAGCGTTCTCTTTCATTAATATTTTAGCTGGATTTTCCTCCCCCGTCTCGCTCTTTCCTGTCTCCTTCCTCCCCCTCTATTGATCATGCAGTATGTTTACATGCACACTATTACCCAATCACTGGAAACAACCCAAACAATGTAACAGTGTGATTAAAGCATTTACATGCTTCGCAGTAACCTGATTTCCACAATAATTGTGGTTTCCATGAGTTGTTTGATTACTGGGCTGATGTCTGGAAGGATGTGTTGCAGACTGCAGAAAACAAAAGGGAGACAGAAAAGAGGTGGATTCATTGATGTTTTTTGTTCTTTGTCGGGCTGAATTTGCATAAATACAGCCAGCCGTGCCATAGTTTCTCTATAGACACTATAGCGCCAATCAATAGAATCAATGAGAGTTTGAGAGTTTAAAGAAATACAATAAGGATATATCTCCCAGTATCTAGTATTTTTTCATGTAAACACAGAACATAAACATGCATTTTTGATAAGGATCCCTTGAATATGTCTTTTAAAAGAATTGTAGCGAGGGTACACACTGAAAAAGAGTCGTTAAGGATGAAAAAGAAACTTCTTATGCCGTGTAGTACCAGCCTACGCAAAACTGACACTGTTTCACAATTATACCATGCATAACCCTGGGATTTCTGTACTACATTTATTTCTTACTAATCAGCTTTATATACTGTACATAAAAATACACGTACATTTGATATTATTGATTAATATTATCAGCCAAGTTGATTTATCGGTCAGACTCTATCAGACATACTTATCCTCTTACACAGACACTATTGAAAGTTCATTAAGCCAGAGTGTTAGTGACGCAATCTGCAAGGCATCTGTAAATATTAAATATGTTTAATATGAATGGGACTCAAGTGGTGCTCAAGAGCAGCGGGACTCAACCTTCTCCCAGAATGGCGGTGACAAGACCTGCAAGGAAAAGTTTTCTGATTATTTAACTTAAAGTGACAGTTCACTCCAAAAAACATAATACGTATTTTCCTCTTATCTGTAGTGCTATTTATCAATCTAGATTGTTTTGGTGTAGATAGCAGAGTGTCGGAGATATCAGCCGTAGAGATGTCTGCCTTCTCTCTAGTATAATGTACCAGATGGCACTCAGCTTGTGGTGCTCAAAGCGCCAAAAAATACTTCAGTCAGGAACACTTTAGTCAAAGAAAACTTTGTTTCATTCATATTTTATTGGCAGTATGATATTTGGCAATATGGCTCTGTTCTGGGGTTTCTCTGCCTTTCCTAGGCCTACGCAGAAAGCATCTTCCATACGCCTATGTGGAAGGCCTTAAGGCAAAGAGAGTATACCTCTCTGCCCTTCCACGTGCAAATGAGGAAAGCCCAAAGAGAGCAAACTTCCCTGCCCTTCCATGTGCCTACATAGAAACCCTAAGGCACGCACAGCAGTGGCAAAGACCCCCCGGGAACAGAACAGAGCCAGCATCAATGACAAACAGAAATGACATTAATAAGTCAGACCCAGCATGAAAAGGAGGAGCTGGAGTGGAGGTGGGTTGCAGAGCGGCTTGCAGAGGAAGCAGCAACAGTAGGCAGGCCAGAGCAGTTTAAATAGGGCGCCCTGAATGAGATTTGCAAATTGGTTGTATAGAAAGGAATCATGTGATCTATCAGCTGAATCTCTTTCATCAACCAGCTGCTCCATCAGTTGATTGGGCTGCTTGAGATGAGCTGATGTAGCTGGGATGTGAGCTGAGCTTGACATCGTGTCCTGCCTGAACTAACACTATACTCAATATTTGAAAAAGTCACCAGAAACTCTTTCCAGAAATCATGACCTGCTTACTCGAAATCAATTCACAGACCTTGTTGTGAACAGTTTAATATAGGAACAATTTTCTTTCTACAGAACACCTGCTAACTGTATCACACCACAGAAGGAAGCGTGCATCTACTCATGGGCGAGAGTCTCATGCGTGTGACAGCGCAAGATGGAAACTTTAATGGCGTCCTACATTAGCTAGCTCAGTGGCGCTAGGTGAGCTTCCTTCTGCACAGTGATAAGGTCAGCGTGTGTAGTTCAGTAGAAAGAAAGTAGTTCCTACATGAAACTGCTCACAAAAATGTCTGTGGATTATCGTAATCAGGTCATGATTTCTGGAAAGAGACATTGCTGTTGAGTTTGTCAAATGTATTTTTTGGCTCTTTGAGCACCACAAGCTGAGCGCCATCTACTTCCATTATGTTGGAGAGAAGGCACACAACACTCGGCAACTCACACCAAAACAGTCTCGTTTGATAAATAGCACTACAGGTGAGAGGAAAAATATGTATTTTCACACTGGAAAAGTGACAAAATTAAGTATATTCAAAGAAGCCAGTATGTACACCAAAAAGCACTTGATGTAGGGTCCCTCATTACAGTCCACAAAGAAGATGGAGGCACTACTCACAGCTGCACACAAATAAATAAATTGCTAACAAGGGTGAGAGCAGCTTCTGAAAGATCATAAAAAAAAACACATGCTAAATATTTACAAAACCCTTTTGCTCCCTTTTTGTGAAGTTTAATTGGTGTTTGAATTCTGAAGTTGCGATTTGATCAATGTCTGACATATAATTTATTAATTTCCTGTTGGTATAAAATGGCAAAGCATGTTCTTGTATTCCACCTGCTGTAACTGTATATATTTAGTATGTGGTATGGAACTGGGACACTGCAGAGTGAGTAAAAAGATTGGCGACTAATCTAATCTGATTATGTTAAATTTAACAAAGATAAACAGGTTAAGGTGTAATAATCTCAGCATTACCTTAAAATCTAATTAGCATGCTTGTGAATGCACTGATAGTATTTTCCCCTTGTGGGACTCTGCCCCCTTTTTTCCCCTCGCCTGTGTACCACCTGCCTCTCCTGCTGGCACCAGTTAAGTCGTGGTGACTGGCAAGCGTGGTAGTTAGCATTCACATCCCGTCTGAAGATGAGCCACGCTGCTGCCGGCTTAGTCTGTGTGCCAGGCTCGCATCCATCACCGGCAAATGCCCAGCCATATCACCGGCTCTCTCAGCTGTCAATATACATTTAGGCAGCTCAATCCCCCTCGCTTCCACAGCCACTAAGAGTGCTCCATTGATATTCAGCTATCAAACCTGAGCGCTACCTTTTCTAGTTTAGCCCACTCGTAAAAGGTGTACACTGGGCCACTTCGGCAAGGCGTTTGGTCTTTTAAGTGAGAGCTAATAGCAGCCTGTATCTGAGTGATAGCACGCCACTGAGCTTGTGAGTGCTGTAATGCATCCCAAAATGAAGGTTGTCTCGCACCATGCTGTGACAGGATGAAATGAATGGCTCTCTTTCATTAGCCATTCCTCCCTTTGTGCTGTGAGCATCATGGCTGTGCAGACTCCACAGCCCCTGGATAAACATGTCACCTATAGGTGGTGCCGTGATGCAGGCGAGATGGGGGCTAATGATGCTGTAATTGAAACGCACTACTAAGGATTAATTCAGCACCATTTGAGGCCATTTGCATAGTTTGTACACACATGCTGCAGCCTGTGCTTTTTGCAATCACTGCCATTCCCTCGTGGGCTATTTTTGGAGCTTATTGTTTGGGAGCTAAGGCGTCTGTTGAATCCGTCTCCCTCCAAAGCATGTATAGATCTGATGCCATTTCCCACTGTGTGAAGTCACTGGAGAGGCCGGGCGCTTGTGCTATCAAACAACAGTGACCCTTTTCTCATCAGAGCCCCAGTGTCTCTCTCCTCCCTCTTTTTGTGTTCCCCTTTTCCTTTCCCCAAGGCGGTGTGGCCTTCACGGCTAGTAATTACAGGCTATATCAAAGCTATATATCACCTTATATCTCAGTAGACCTCAGCAGGCACCTTAAGGGACAGCTGATAGCATTGTGGCAGGCTTGTGCATGACCCCTGAAGGAGAAAAGCAGGTCAGGAAGGTGCAAATCCACCAAACACATACATCCAAACACACACACATTCTTGTTCCTATCTGCCCAGACTCTCCTTTTGTCTTTTGTATCTCTTTCATTTTTCCCCCCACTGGGATTCTTCCCACTGCTGTGTCATCACACTTGTCATTTCAAGGAACAAAGAAGAACAATACATATTTTTGTCTACTAGCATTTTGTGTTTGTGCACATGACACTAATGATGAAGGTTAATAGATACCACAGCTTGATGAGGCTCTCGAGGACGATAAAACTAAATGAGCGGCAACCTGTGATTTGAACCTGCTGGCCTTGTGACAGTCGACATTTGACAACCTTCCTGTTAATGATGTTTATGTGGAAAATAAATGCTTCCAGGCCATTATTTACTTCACCATGCTAAGGCTGGAACACATGTGACAAATGACTGGGCTCCCGTCGGATGAAAACATGTGCTGACAGAGGGACAGGAATGATTGAGGGATAAGGAGGGGAAAGCAGATGGGAGGATCCTTTCTCCTTTGCTGGTGATCTTTCCCATACGTTCCAGCTCTCATTATCCTTGGCTTCTGACCTTATTTCGGAGTTGAAGGATTTGATGAGATATTTGCTTGAGCAGGAGAGTAGGATTAACTGAAGAATCCCCATCGGTTCTTTTGCCCATCTTCATTTAAATCCTCTCATTTTCAGCTGGCTGTTATGGGGGCAGGTTTTCTGGAGTAGAAAAAAGGAAAATTGTGATGTCCATGCCTTGCCCGCTTGCCAAAAATACTCAAATATTGAAATCAAGGTGACACTTTTTTGAAAGCCTGTAGTGAAAGCTACAATTCCTATTAACTAAAAATGTATGTTATTTATGATTAGAAATTGCACAAGAAGCATTATGCTTGAAGCAGCAAAGGAAAAATACTCAAAACTAGTCAACATGATAGTGTTATTCCGTACAGCTTAAAAGCATAAGCACATGCATACCTGTCCTCACTTGCCCTCAGCTCTGAGGGTGGCTAGGCAGATATGAGAGGGTGACCATCTGCTTCATATCCTCCCACATATCCCTTGTCCTGGTTTGGTTTTTAGCATTTGATTGTAATATACAGACGGGATCTCACAGTGTTTTATCAGAAATGAAGTTATTACTTCATAGCATGTCACCATAACCATGGTTGTTGTTTACATGTATATAAATAAAGCAATGGTTGCTTTTAATGAGAAGTCTTTGTTATTAAGACAAAAAAGATCATGTAGTAAATGGAGATGCACTATAAGTCCAATTTAGTCATCACAAGGAGAACAACTGAGCTGTCCAGGAAAAATAACCCGAATGATGTCATCAGGATTGTTTTTGTCCTGGATTTCTTATCATTATGTTTAATTTACAGAAAACCTGTATTACAAACTGGAGATGTGGTGTTTGGAAAAAGTGAAGGCTGGGGGGATCTAATGAAAGATGCTATGAAGTTGCATTATGGGAAGTAATTGTATTTCTAATTGTAGCTTTAAAGGGGAGATTGAAATTGAGAATTCCAATATGCTATTTAAGTAGCCTAAGAAAATTCAATCGATATCTGCAAATATGAACTACTCTCAAAGCCATAAACCAGAGTAGTCAGTCTCAAATTTGTGCTGTCATTAAGGATAAAGGCTGGAGATGCTTCATAGACAATGAATGGGAGCCTGCTTTTATGGACCCACAGCATGTTTTTTCTTTTTCATCCCTAAATGAGCTTCATTATATTGTAGTGTTCTCAGTCCTGAAACAGAAAATGTACCCATATACTTAAAACACTCATCTGGCTAGTGTCATCTAGAACAGTGGTTCCCAACTGGGGGGTCGTGGTCCAAAAATGAGTCACAGGTCCATTCCGTATGGACCACAAGTGATGCGCAAATGTGTCTAGTTTGTAAAAAAAACACTTAATTTTGAAGTAGAGTGAGCGAATGATCTATCTAACAGAGACAGCAAACTAGCTTGTCAACATGGCCAAACGCAAGTATGACGCTGAATTTATTACACTGCATGGACCTTGAACTAATGACTTCATACCCTGTAACAATTGTTCCTAAACTTTTAAGAGACCCCTTTTTTATCATTGAGTAAACTGATGATCCCTGACTGTGACATATTTAATGGATACTTCATATCATATTCAATTTACAACAATAGCAGTATAGAACTGATGAACTGTATAATTAACCCAAATAGTGAATGGGATTTCTGCAGGAGGTTTGTGTAAAATGAGCAATTTGGATGAATTTTGAGCAGATTATTTGCTGTACTGTAAATATTTCATCAGAGATGAGATTTCCTGGTATTTCCAAGATCTTTTTATAGAATTTCTTGTCAACAACAACAACAACAACAACTAAATGCTGAGATAAAGGGCCTACTGTATATTTACACCCATTACAACCAAGAAAGCCCTGTGACCCTCCGTGGAGCTCTGGTGACCCATAATGGGGTTGGGCCCCTCAGGTTGGGAACCAGTGCCCTATAACATCACAAATTTGAGTTTTAGCACTCAGGTATTTGGATTTGGTAGAGAGTTGTTTATATTTGGGGGATGTCTTAGACCATAGTAAAAACATGTATGACTTTTAAAATGGCCATAGCTCTCCTATAATGTAGTAGGGGCGGGGGGAAATCCATACAGCATAGTATTGCGATATTTTTGTGTGGCAATATCGTATCGTCACACAGTATCGATTTTTTTTATTTTATAGATTATTAATATTAATAAAAATTCAACTTTAGGTAGCCTGCTAGAATAATATATCAGTTGCTTTTTGCAGTACACTAGATCCATTTTGCTGCTGCTGCAACAATGGCTGAGGTGAGATGAACAGACTGAACCTTTTTCTTATTAAATTAAACATGTTTTCCTTTCGGGACATAATTTACAGTTGAATAAGAGTAATTAATCGCAATATATCGCAATATAGTTTATCACAATACTCAACATATTGCAACGTATTTAAAGCTATAGTGCGTAACTTCTGTCGCCTCCCAGCGGATAATGCATTATTACAACTAATAAGCCGGCGGCACTTCCATGTACACAGAGTAACACTTGCCTTTGTGGTAGGATCCACTTCTGAACCGTGTCTCGGCCGCTTCTCCGCCGTGTTGCTTTCTCTCTCTACCTGCGCTCTACCTCTTGCTATGAGACTCTCCGCTCTCCCTCCCCCTCCCTTCTTGTTGTGAGGAAGCATTTCCTGTGCGCCAGCGCGGGAATGTCGCCGGTCTACACGCAAACTAAAAATGAGATATATATTGAAAAATACCGCAAGATGTTAGAGGAGCCGATCAGCTTAATCAGCATTGTGTCATCTCCTCTAGTAGTGGTTTGGGTGAAACGGACATTTATGGACATCTAGAAGTTACGCACTATAGCTTTAAAATTGCAATGATATTGTATCGTGACTTAAGTATCGTGATAATATCGTATCGTGGATCCTCCCCTATAATGTAGGGCTTGATATCAAAAATCAAATATATCTTTGACTAAAATACCTCAGTATTGATATTGCGAGAAGGTTGGTGCTTTCACAAAATATTTACACAGGGAGAGTTTTGATACGTAATCATCAGTAATGTGCATATATTTACTAAGTGGGTAAAGACAAATATTAATATATCTGGAACATTCTGGTAAGTTCAGAAAATGACATCACTTTACTGTAATGCAGCCTTTACAATCAGTAAAGACAACACTCACAGTATTATGATATCCAAAATCGAAGAAAATATCTTGTCTAAGATTCCGGTAGCGATATATTGCCCAGCCCTACCTGTAATGTATTCTTTTGTTTCTCAGTGCATCAGAAAAAGCTGAAACACATTCATATTCATGCAGTGGCCTTAAATACTTAATATCGTCTTTAATATTTGCAAATAGACAGCTACCAGTGACATTAAGAGAGAGCTTATCATGCTGAGCAGACGTGAGCTTAATACCATCATTGCTCATGCATGACCCCCAAAGCTCTATCAGAAGTGGCCTCCCTTGTTTAAAGTAGAGGTTTGCATAAACATTTAACTCCCCAAACAATGGGATGTCAGATGAATTAATGCATGACTTCAGTGTTGGAAGTGCAAATATCACGCAGGTGCTGCTTTAAATTAAAGGTTCTGTTAGGCAGATTGTAATAAAAGGTGCTCTGTGGTACTTAATCATATAGAAAGATCCACAGCCACTTTTACTTTGATTCCCACTGGGCATCCCAAACTAGAAATACACTGCAAAGTATACATATAATTATGTACACACTGTTTTAACCATGCGCGCAGCACATTTGATTATGTGGAGTGCATATTTTGCATCCATCACTCAGCAGAGTTTCTATGAGGTCTCGACTACACGCTTTTTCTACCAGCCTTCCTCTGTTTGTGCAGGAGTCGTTGGTTTGTCTTGCTTACTCTTCGTTGGAGGCTGTTTTTCCATGATACAATTATGTGTTGAGCACCTGACAATTACAGAACAAAAACATGACCGATGAGCGCAGCGGGGGACAACCGCCTGTTGTAATAGTACGAACAAATAGAGAATGGTGGGTGGTTTTGCAGCCAACATTAATATGCAAAAGGGTAATAATAAAAGCTCTGACAGAGAGAGACGATAAAAACTCCCTTTCGCTATAAAGCAAACATGATAAGTAATAAACAAATTTGGGAGTTGTTTGGATTACGGTTAGAATTTAAACCGTCTTTCCATCTGTGCATGTTTGCCTCTTGCGTAACCCTCTTTTCCTCAAGACTTTTAAATCAAAGAGGTTTATTTCTTCCTCACTCTATTCTTTTCCAGCATTGGATGACATCACCTGACATTCATTATCCTGTCTCATTTTTCAGCCCCGTCCTGCCTCCAACCCTATTCCAATCCTCTTTGATAAGAGCCTGCCGCATTCAATTTTGGCCAATTAGTTGCTGTAAATTTCAAGCCCGCAGCCCATCCACTCAGCCCAGGTCTCCAGACGTGCCCCTAGAAGACTCTGTGGTGATTAGGCGGAAAAGGAAGCCCGACATGGCAAATGGGGAATGTTTAAGGACATCTCCACATACAGTACGAAGCGGATTGGTATCTCTCAGGAGATTGAGTTGAGAGGATCGGATTGACCAGTGGTTTGAATCGACCGTAACGGTGTCCATTTTTGGATTCGGAGCGGAATGCCCCATAGGCTTTGTTATGCCCCTCCAAGCTGAGTGCTTTGCCAAAGAATCCAGAAGTTTGAGAGTTTTCAGAAGTACTAGGCACCCTTTCATATTACCCTCAGGAAGCCTCAGCCTGGTCATACAGTAGTGTCAGATTAATAGCCGTCACAGTGGTGGCTCACTAAACATGGGGTTTTATAATGTGTTAAAAAATGGAAGCAGGAGGCCTCAGTCCATTTGTCAGCTAGGGGAGTGAGTTTCACTTGGATGAGTGCAAACAGTAAAGAAAGGGCTAATTCAGACTGGAGCAGGTGGTTAGTCAGAGTGCAGGGAGCCGACTACGCTTTTTCCTTCCCTCTATCTGATATTTGCCCTTCTCTGCGCTCCATAGTCTTTCATCCTTGTTCTTCTAGTTTTCTGCTTCTTCTTTTTTTTCTTTTAATTGGCAGGTGGGAGTAGGCAACATACACATTTGATGTCTCTTCCTCCTGCCCTGAAGCGGTGGATCCATTTCTTTCCCCCCTCTGCAACATAGAAAGGGCATGCAACTTCTATAGACCTTTAATAACTTTCCTGGCTATTCATCATCTCTCCCCAAAGATAAAAACAACATAATTTCATGCTGATTCATGGCTGCTTTTTGGAATGAGGTCCAAAACTTCTTGTGGCTCTTTCATCCCCTCCGTCTTCCACTTTGCCATGAAAACATCTTTCCTCTGATGACTTTCCTTCAGACTAACATTGTCTATTGTAAACTAACCTAAGTAAACGGTTGTGTTGATTTATGCCCTGTGTACATTACCTTATTGGAAGTATGTTCCTTTTCTTTCTAGCCCATGTATTGGTGGCCTTGGCAGCTAGCATGGCAAGAAAGTGGAAGAAAAGATGCAACAGAATTCAATTTCTATGCAAAGGTAGTGAGGTTTTAGTGTTTTGTAGAGGTGGAACCAAGTCATTATCTTCCAAGTATGTCTCAAGTCTCTGCACTAAGGGCCACAGTCAAGTCCCAAGTCAAGACTGACGAGTCCAAAGTCAAATTCCAAGTCTTAAGCTTTGAATTGTGAGTCCTAAACAAGTCTTACTATGCTCTTCACCAAATGGAATGGCATTTAAACAACAGAGTGATGAAATATTGATTTACAAAAATCATAAATGCTTTTTTAAATCTGTATTCTTTTGTTTAAACATGTTTGTTGAAAGTTCAGCCGGCATGTTTTACATACTGCCATTTTTTCTTTTTCTTTTTTAGTTGACCATCGAGTAGTTTTTGTACACAACCTGCATTACCTTTAGTATCAGTTTTTTTTCAACTGGCACTCAGTAACATACCTTTAGTTCTTCAAGGTTCTTTCCTGCAACTTTATTGATACTGTTGGATTGGTTCAGACAAAGTGGATCTAAAGGAATTAACTAGACTTTTTGGGAATGAAGGAATATGTTAGTTGATCAGGAAACAATGGGAAATAAAGTGATTTGTGGCGCACTGTTAAAATAACATATATTTTAATCTTTGGGTTTGGGGTAAGGCATCGCGTACTTCAAGTGAAGTCACCCGGCGTTGGTGTTTAAGTCCAAGTAAAGTTGCAAGTTACCTCAAAAGGGGTCAGTTGAGGTGGTTAGGGCATCTGATCAGCATGCCTCCTGGGCACCTCCAGTTAGAGGTGTTCTGGGCATATCCTCCTGGTAGGAGGCCCTGGCCAGACCCAGAACATGCTGGAGGGATTACATATCTCGTCTGGCCTGGGGGACCCCAAGGTCCCCCAGGAGGAGCTGGAAAGCATTGCTGGGAGAGGGACGTCTGTGGTGCTTTGCTTGGCCTGCTATCCCCGCGACCCGGCCTCGGATAAGCGGATGAAAATGGACGGATGGTTGGAAGTTCTGAAGTCATCAAATTTGTGACTCAAGCCCAAGCCATGTGACTTGATTCCACACCTTTGGTATTTTTGTGAAATCACTTGATAATTGGTGATTGGTGATTCTACCAGCAGGGGTTATGAAACATGATAAAAAATGCATTGCTGAATCTTGTTAACAGAATCTTAAATCAGAAGCTTCCCACAGGTAGTCACGTTTATATAAACATTTATAACACATTTTTATGTGATTATTTCAAGAACTGTAGTCTTGGAAATATCTGACAACATTCAACACCAGACTGCCACAGAATAGCCACTCAGTAAACTTTCTGTGCACCTAAGCTGACTCGGTATTCTCCCAGTTTAAGCACTACAAACCATCATGTTTAGGAGATGATGACTTCCTAAGGGACGCATTACTGGATATACAGCTGAAAGTAAAAACTCTCAAGACAGTTTAAAAGTTCTCTCTTTTCTCCACATCACTGAGCAATCTTGGGACTGTTTGTTCCCACCAGTCTTCTCTCTATATCCTCATCCAACAACCCTGGGTTGCCAGGGGCAACAGCTGCAGGAGTCATTACCTTACATTCAACTTTTCTAGCAAAACTAGCATTGCATTTATAATTGCTGAATGACAGTATAATGTTACACAGCAGAACTGTGATTATAATAGTTTTGATTGTATTTGATAGGGGTGAGCACACAATTCATCTCCTGAAAAAAAAAGCACAACCCTCCCTGGATAGTAATGTAAACAGGATTATTATGGGAAATTGTCTGTTTATGCAATCAAATAAACAGCTTAAACAAACTGCTTCACTCATAGGCCTGGCAGCAGCAGCGCTATCGCATATCTAATTGAACCAAACCTGATCAATCACCTACGTGAAAAAGACAAACATCGAAATAATGCAATAAATAATTCATTTCATGACAGAGTCAGTGGGCAATTGAGGATTTTTGTGTTGCCAAACTTTCTGTATCTCTGCAAACACAAAGGCATGTTACCTGCCTTTGGTGCTATGTATTTGCACATTGCTGCTCTGAACCTCCCAGAAAACAGAATTATTTTCCCACTGTGCTTTGCTCTCTGTTGGGGGAGCCATTTTCGTCAGTCACTGCTTGGGCGGAGCTGTTTAAAATGTATGAGACCAGTGATGTGACTGGCCGGGAGGATCGTGATTAATCCCCCTCCTCGTTGTTATCCACTTCATTCAGCCCTTTGGTGCATAGCTCAGTGTGCTTACAGTGTATTAATGACAATAAAAACTACCTTTAGATATACCCTCACTGCACATGATCTCGTTCTGGTCGCCACGATTGCCGTCTTTGTTGTAAGAAAGGTCAGAACTCTCACACCAACGTATACATTGCATTAGTGATGCAACTGAACTGATTGGGTCAATTTGTGCAATTGGATTTTGCTTCGAGACCGTCCTCACGACCAGTGGATCGAAAGTCAAACACAACTTGGCTTTGGTAAAGAGGTGTGGATTGGAATTTACTTAAATGTCATTACTCCCCTACCAATATAGGTCCAGTGGACCTATGCCGTTTGTGCATCGCTAGTTTGAAAATTTCAATTAGTTGTTTTTTTTTTAATGTAGTGACCTCCAGAAATGAATGGCATCTGAAATAATTTTGATGACTCATGTTTTCGTTCTGATTGGGTTTGTTTTTTTGTCCCTCTGAAAGGTCTTAATCACTGACACTAGGACACTGAGTCGTTTCTAAGCTCTCCGTACTGGCTTTTGTTATGTTTTCAAGAGTCCCACAATAAGAGGACACAGCTTTTTAGTTTTCCGTCGCTCTCATAGAACTCCCGACTCCCACATTTTTCATGGATATTTAAAATGTGTGATTACTCTGTGTGTTTTTGTGTCTATGTGTAGGGTGATGTTTATCATCTGGCTTGGTCGCCGTTGAACATTGCTTGAAAATGACTCATCTCTGAGAGTTTAGGCTGTGATGAGGTAGCCCTAGTCCCACTGAAACGATGGATGGCTCAAAGGGCTTGGCAGGAAAAGCCTCCAGTCGTTGCTCAGCCCAGCATTACAAGGCACTTTCTACCTCTCTTAATCCTGCTATCTCCCCCCTCTCTCTGGCTCTCTCCCTGTCCTCTCAATTACCGTTCGACTATGAATCCCTTTCGCCCTCCTTAGCACTCTTCTTCCACTGTCTCAGTTTCTTTTATTTCACTTTAATGTTTCTCTTTTTCTTTGTGTCTTTGTCACATCACCCTTCTTATAATGAGCTTATGCTGGGCATGAATGAGTAGCTGCAATCCAAAGTCTCTAGGTGCTTTACTTGCAGGGAAAGTGGGATCTACATTCACGCCACATGCCCTCTAACCCTGATACGACGAAATCAAGGGAGCAAGGCAAGGAGCCGTTTCACCATGTTTCCTTCTGGAGTCTCTGATGACTCTACACAGTTAGCACCACACAAAGGACCTGTTTTATTAATCAGGTCTCATTCATGCACATTCATCTGCGCCATCAATTTCATTTTGGCAAAAGTGGATAGATCTGTGATAAATGCGATGGTGGTGGTAATCTGGTGCACCAAGCTGGCACTTAAAATTTTGGAATCCTTTTTCCTCTTTATCTAATTAGAGCTCAAACTAAATTTTGTCTGAGTCTTGGTTGTTTTTTTCTCCCTTTGAAACATGACTAACTTTAAGCTCCTATCAAATAAAATGGTGCAATTAGCCCTCTGTTTGATCTCCAGCCTGCTGGACCTACCTGCGTGGGTAATACGCAATGGGAAGCTCAAACATAATGCATCAATCTTTAAGATGAAAAACTGATGATACTCCTGGTAATGAATGTTTCATAGCAGTTTTGCATGATTCACTTTGATCTAGCCCAAGCTAGAATATTCATACTGTGTACCACTTGAACTCTATACATATCTAGCAGTCCATATGGAAATACTCAGCAGTGAGGGACCGTGTTGGGTGTGCATGACTTCCAGTGCATTAAGATTTCATGACAATAGATGAGTTTAATTTGGCATCCCTTTTTCCTTAAGTGAGTGACATGGATTAAATTGTTCTGATAATCACCACCAGGCTAATTGGTCATTTATCACCAATGACATCCTCATTTGACAGCATTTAGAGACATTTTTTGACAATTGGCTCCCTAAATGTAGCCTTTGTCACTGTTGTGGAAGCTCTGGAGATTATTGTATGTCTATGCTCATCTGCTGCCGGAGTTGGTTTTAAATCTTTTGGGTCATGTCAGGTCTTAGGTCTTGGCATTTTGCGTTCTATGTTTCGCTACCAGCATTTTTCTGGGGTTTTTTTTCACGTTCACGTCTGTGGCCTAATAAATGAATACTTAAGGGATGTGGCTCTGCAAGGCCCATCTGTCGTTGCCTCATTTGATGTTTTTATTGTTTATTGCAGAGCTGTAGTCAAGACCAACTCAGTCCAGTCCAAGTCAAGTTCAAGGCCAGGTCCAGCTGAATCCAAAGGCAGCTGAAACCAAGCCAAGACCAGAGCAAATCAATCCCTCCAAAAGGAAATAATAGGCAATGGTGTGTTTCAAATATACTAATATATGGATTAAGGAGTTAGGATGGACAGAAATATTCTATAAACACACTATATAAACTCAATATAAATGTCAATAAAATAAATAATATTCCTGACATCTAAATGCTGAGTGAAGTTAAGAAAGATTGAAGAACTCAGACATAAGTCAGTATCAGCCATTCCTCCTGTCCTCTGTCTTCCTCCCCCTGCTGCTGATGTGATTTACTGCCTGTGGGTCGCTGATAGAGGGAGGAGGTTTGTCTCAGCTAGAATCTCAGTTCACAAGAAATTGCCAAAGTTTAAGATATGTGGTGAACTAAGTGAAACTGTTAAATCATAGACATATACATAGACGCCGAGACCAAGACAAGTGCAAGACTTTGAAAAAGTTGTCATGAGATCGAGACTGGACTGGAGTACCACAGCCCTTTTTATTGAACTGACAAGGTTCAAACTTGAGTCTTGATTATTTCTGCTTTGCAATTTCAAGTTAAGTCAGGTCTTAAGGGAGCTAAGTTTCAAATAAGTCAGGCCCACAAGTTTTGCTTCTGAAGTCTGACTCAAGTCCAAGTGTCAAGTCTGCAGCTCTGCCCACTCCGCTAAAATGAAAGGCTGAAAATAATTGTTTTTCCTGTTTTTGTTTTTGAAAATGTAGAAAAATTTCAGCAATATTTAAAGGCAGTGCTTGGCAGCGTTCTGTTTTTGCAGTCTCAAAATATGTTTTTCTCGAAGCCAGCAATTCTCGACCTTTTCTGGCCTCTGAGCTTGTTTTGATGTTTGAAAATGCTCAAGCAACTAAAGTTTTCTAAATTTATGTGAATTTGACTGATCTTCTATATTTTCAAGTACAAGGAACAAGCTCCAACAGCAATATGTATTAGGTTTAAATTGAAAGTCTAATTCAAGCTTTTGACAACACAGTCTCAGCTTGAGGTGCATTAAGTAGGTGTTCTGGAGCTTTTGATCATATCTTGTAATCTAGTTTATATCCAGCCTCATTACTTTTTATATTATAAATATATCAATACTATTTTTAAGAAACCCATCTGCATATCATATGACCCATGTTGGCTTCTAGTACAGGTAGATATTCTGCAGTAAACTGTTCTGATGGACGACCTGTCTTTCATTGACCCACATTGATTGTTCCTCCATCTCACCCAACCACTCCCTCCTTTTCGGTCCTGCTCATGTTCTTGTTGAAGGTTTTGTCTGTGTCTAGCATGGCGTCTCCTGCTGGCCCCGTACTTGCTTGTGAAAGCTAATTATGCTGGGCTATTTTCTGACCAGGGAGCATGTCAATATTACACAGTGGGAGAGCTCTCACTCACCCCGCGCTGCATTCTTATTCATGAGCCTTAATTCCATCAATGGCCTCCTCAGCCACTGGACCGTGGTTGTTCCTTATTATGGTGTGATTTTAAGGAAAGTGCTTGTAGCTGCCACAGAGTAATGCCACACCATAAAGGAGTGTAGCTTGTGGCCTCACCCACTCACCATTTGCTTAGAGCCTGTTCAAAAGTGATGCGTATAAAGCAGGAGAGGGGCTTTTGTGGGTGCTGACATGGACCTAATTTTCTCGTGTGCGTGCTCATTGAGGTGTGGTGTGCAGAGGGTGGGTGCTGAATGGCTCTGGTTGAGGTTGTGAGGCCCTTGCGAGGGATCTCGCAGTGGAATTGAAAGAGATGCTCAGCTTTTCTGTGCAGTGTTATAGCGATGCTGTTTTGGATTCAGTCGTAATTTGGATTTTATGAGAACTGGTGTTGGCAAATCCCCAAAATAAATTACATCAATTCTAAAATCTAAGATGGGTTACTTTCCACTGCAAAATCTACCTCTACGTGAGGTCAAACAAAACCATGTTTTTTCATAATTTTGGCATGTCCTCTTATGAAATGGAGGGTTAAAAGAAAAATATTTTAAATGAAAATAGATGAAACTCATCAATATGGTGACTCACCCAGTGAGTGGAAAAAGTGCAGAATAAAACCACCCTGGAGATGGTGGGTGTACTTACTTCATCTCATGTAATTTCTCATTTAATGCTCAGGTGTAGTTCAAATTTGCACTAATATCTGCCATGATATCTGCCCTAAATCTCAAAGCAATATTAATATTCATTCATTCATTCATTTTTCCTAACAGCTTATCCTGTAAGGGGTCGCGGGGGGCTTGAAACTATCCCAGCTGACATTGGGCAAGAGGCAGGGTTCACTCTGGACAGATCGCCAGACTATCACAGGGCTGACACATAGACACAGACAACCATTCACACTCACATTCACACCTACGGGCAATTTGGAGTCATCAATTAACCTGCGTGTCTTTGGACTGTGGGAGGAAACCGGAGTATCCAGAGAAAACCCACATTGACGTGGGAAGAACATCCAAACTCTGCACAGAAGGGCTCCCCGACCATAGTTCGTACCAGGAACCCTTTTGCTGTGAGGCGACAAGGCTAACCACTGCACCACCATGCTGCCAACATACCTTGTTTTAATAATATGGTAGCTTTTGGACTGTAAAAAGTGGATGTGTCCAATACTCCTTTCTTAAAGAATGTAGGTAACATGTCCCCTGCCACCCCCACTTGTAAATTACGCCCCTGAACAACATGGATCAGGACAACTGTGGTTGCATAGAAGGCTTGATCACTACCTTCACTGCGGATTTTTAGTGAAACTTGTATTAGTGATCTCTTTATAATCAGGTAATTCCCAGTGATACTAAGATTATAATTTCAAGGGAAACCTGTGTAGATTGTTGTTTTTAGTTTTTATTTGATTTGATTACTCAGTAATTGTTTAATCCTCCTGACGAGTATTAAACACGGCTTAAATTTGTCTATTATATCATAGATGGAGGAAAACCAATTCACTAGTACGCTGTCCATAATCTACCTTTTAAACACAAATGACTTCACAAAGAAACAACTGTTTAACAATTGTTAAAGAGGGCGCACCATCAGGAGAGGCAGATCAGGCAAATGTTTGGGGCCCCTCGTATTGGCTGATTTTACAGTGACAACTATAAACTCCCTTAAACCTCTGCCACTGCCCCAAAAAATCCTGAGTGTTGCTGCTTCTAGCTACTGTATGGACAGCTAGATACTGTTAGTTAGGACAGTTGGCTAGCTACCAAACTGTCATACATACTTTGAGAATCAATGTCAGCAACATGAAAAGAACATACCTTGCAGGTAACCAGAAACAAAAGAAAAAACAAGAAGAGGAGAGACATGACACTAGGGGGTGTTAGGGGGCCTCGATGGGCTTTTTTGCCTGGAACCCCCCCGGAGTCTAGGACCGCCACTGTGTGGCTGTAATCTGCATCTGATTTATAGGAACAAAGAAGTAGAAGGATACACAGAGAAAGTTTGGAAGTGAGACAGTGACTGTCTTTTCATAGTTTGAGAATGACAGAGAGGGATGCAGCAGAGATAAAAGATGGTTCATCTGAGACACCGCTGCACCCTTGTTCCTTTTTGCCTGCTGATACTGTCGCCACGCAATCATGTTCCTCATGTCACCTTGAGAAGATGATGGAATTTACTTAACGCCCACTGTTCCCTGATACTGTTGTTTACAATGCCGTCCTGTTGTAACTTGGGCATCTGTTGGTGTTTGATTAGTTTCCAAGGATGTTGATTTGACATCACATTTTACAAAGCCGCCCCGTGGGCTACTGTTGCTGGTCACGGTCTTTGTATTTAAATGCATCATGTTAAAAGTTTCGATAATGCTCCCCGGAAACTATCTCTGAGCCATTTCAAGGAGGTACCCCAAACGTGTGCTTCGCTGCACATCTGAAGCCTTTCTCATGATGCAAGTTCACATGAAAGAGGTGAAGTTTGTGCATAAGGCATGTATATTTAATAAAAGATAAGATGGAGGTGTTGATTCCAGCTGGGAAATTAGGTTGCTGCGGCGGAATAAAATATTAAAAAGTGAAGGACATAGAATACAAGTAATAAAAAGGTATGAAAAACAGGACAATATTTAAATAAAGACGTTATGTATGAAGTAGTTACCAACAACACAACTCTTTTCTTATGAAGCCAGCAAGTTTAGCAAAATACTGTTTATAAATACAAGCACTACCGAACCTTTTAACTTCAGTAAAATTGTTAGTGCTTCTAATACAGACGAGAGAAGAGGAATACTTCACATATTGGAAATCTGAATTCTAGAGTATTCTTCTATAATTGCTGCTCATTAAAGATTTTTTATTCAGGTCAGTGCATGTACTTCATAACTGCAGTGATAGAAATTTATATGCATTAAACTAGTCACCGTTAGGAACACTGTAGAATAGTTTAGCAGCTATTAGCGGTAACTAATTAATTAAATGTCTAACTGATAATAACTACCTGCTATTTCTTGGAAGGAAGGTAATTATAACTTATTTTCTCAGTGCCGAGATGTCAATCTGATTCTGTATTTTTATGTGAATGCAGTATTTTTCTCTCCATTGGAACCCCGTGGAAATGGTTGTGCGTATTTATTCAGGAGCCTGGACAACAGTCCCTTGGAGGATTGGTGTTCGGCGTTAGAATCCATGGCAACAGAGCTCGGTTTGAACTTGAGAAGTCTTTGTGAGAAGCAGTGAGGGTTAAGCCTGAAGTTAGCTCGCCTACCTACTAATCCCGCTCTGTAAGACAAGCCTCGGGTCATAATAGATAGCAGAAATGATGGAATTAGGTGAGGATAACACATATTTTGTTCTGTACAACAGCACAACAAAGTGCGCTCCAAAAAACTGTCATTTTTCAAAGTGTTTTGCAATAAATCTTCTGCTACAAACAGACGTTGACACCGAATACATACCGGAGTTGGGAAGCAAGCCGAGCAGAAACAAACAGACAGGATGACACACTCTAGACTTTGTTTTCCACCAGAATGCGACTCCCCTCCTCCTCAGGCTGTATCTCAGGAGACCTGTTGGTATGGAAGAGAAGTTAAAAGACAGCTAAATGTCTTGACTTCCCTTGACAAATTCAATGGGACAGTGGTGCTGCGTGGGGTGAAATACAAGGATCGCCTTGTCACCTCTGCCGGTACAGGAAAGGGCCAGAACTATATCAGTCTTTGTACTTCTTGTTCTCTCCTTGTTCACCTTGCTTGCACTCCTGGTCTGTCAAACGAAAGCTCTGCATAAATCTGAAGCAGGCACACCGAGTGCTCACGATGTAGGGTTTCAGGATTAAAGCTACAGGGGAAGATGTTATTAAAGTAGAGAGCTTGTAATGTTTCCACACATTTTTAAAGCAGAAAATTGACTGTAGTGCTTTAGCAATGACTCAGTTAAGTGGTTAGTTGATTGATAGAAGATTACTAAGGTCTTAATAAAACAAAATCTGTGTAGAAATCATAGAATAGACACAGTCCTTGAAGGAGCTCTATGTGATATAAATATACCATTAATACTGTATAGCAGCTATGTGTGTGTTGCAGTTCAAGCTTCGCTATAGGTTGTTTGCAATCATGTGACTCTTATAATGCACAAAATCCAGATACAGGAAATAATGCATATACTGTGTAAATTGGATATAGAGGAAAGTGACTACAAAAAAGAACCTGGATGAACCTCGACCTCGTAACGTTACTAATGTTACACAGTGAACCGATGAAAGCCTACAAGAGTCTAGTGAACTGTAACTTTTTTGTGTGCAGTTGTGTCCACGAATTAAACTACTGTCGTGTTGTGTTTGGCTGGGTGAGTAAATGTGCTTGAGTGTAACTGTGTTTCGTTCTTCAACTCTGTACATGGATGTTCTGTCATCAGGCTAATGTTATTAGGTAACGTTAGCCAACTGTCTTCTGCTTACAAGGTCGTCCGTTCCCACAGGTCTGGTGAAAAATCTAGTTTGTGGCTAAAAACATGGAGAAGTTGTCACAGTATACATGAAATTACATCCAACTCGTGGCATGTTTAACACAACGTTATAAGGTTTACATTTGAAATTAGTTAAATCCACCCTAGGCTAAAGTTTTGATCTATTGGAACAGTCGTAAACAGCACAGATCATAGGCGTTTGGGCAGTGCTGGTAGTCTTTACCTCCAGTTTTCCTGCCCTCCATCTTGACAGCACACCAGTGTATGATTTCTTACGCAAAGAAGCCATTCTTTGTTGTGGTATAGGTGGTCCAGCCGCACGTGCATGTGATTGCATATGTGTATCCCACTGGCTAGCTAATCACCGCCGCTCCTTCCACATTGCTCATATGGTGGTTCCCGCTGACATCAGGATGGCGTCATTGCAGAAGTGCAGCACCCCGGTTAACACTATCAGCTCTAGCACTGTTCATGCTGTTAGCGCTGTTAGCTGCTAGCACAATTAGTTGCTAGCTGTCAGCTCAGCCACCGCCTTGTTGAGAGCCGTGTGGAGACAACCTCTGAAGATACACTCTAAATATCATATAGAGCTCCTTTAAAACTCCTCAACTTGCCTGACAATCATGGCATTTTTATGTTTTCTTCAGTATTACATTGTTCCAGTGATAGTTGTCTGTGCATCCATTGGTACACTGCAAAAAGCAATGTAATAACTAATTCAACCTACTTTAGATGGTGGCAATTTGGCTCTAAATGTAAACAAATACAATGAAGTTCTCTCAGTTTTGTCTAAGGGAGGACCACAGTGTCAAACTTTGAAAAGTCTTGTTATAGACTAAACAATTAATAGGAAACATTTTGACTGAATAATCGATAATGGAAATAATCATTAGTTGCAGCTCTAATCAACTGTGACATTCGCATATAATGTTGTAATCATCCTCTACAGATTTATAATTAATGTTTGCCTTTAAAAAATGTCTTCTATCTTAATTAAGATCTTTCAAATGTAAAATATTGTATAATGATACTCAAGGTGTATTTTGCCACCGCTGCCATCCTGCCATCAATGTAATTGATACATCTTGTACTGAATTAGAGTCTTTGTGCCTTTATAGGCCAGTAAATTACTTTCCCCTCAGACTGAAGTTGTGACTGACAGTACCTTGGGCATATTGACACAGGGGACAGGAGAGTTCAGTCAAACCCAATCTTTTAATCCCAACCATGCTTCCTTCAGGACAATTCCTTAAGACCCGTGGTGATTTCCTGCATGCCAATGCAAGCCTGGACCCTTGCCGAGCGATCGACGCCTGACCCCTCCTGTATCGAACGCTAAGGTTACTCATAACCCCTGCTCGTCTTTCATTATTGAGATGTGAATGAGGAAGGTCGAGGGAGGGGGGGCTTTCGCATCGATCGGTCAACACAGGAATATTTGATTGTCGCTCGGGTGGCTCTGCCAAGACATCCTTCTTCATGGCAACAAGGGTGGCCATTTTGAATGTACAAAAAGGGTGAACATGTAAACATACGCTTTTGAAATGGCTGGTTAAAAACCTGCAAGGTCATGCTCCGTCTTTTTCATTCTGTTTTCTGCACTTGAAGGATTATGAAACAGCAGCTGTGAAGAGAGGTTTATTTATTGTTAACCTTGTGGTTTGTATAGATAGAGTGGCTTGTTATTAGAGGCACCTATTTGTGCCTTTGTCATATGAGGTAATTAGCGGCTAAACGCCCTCCTAGAAGCGAAGCACTATGGGTGACCGTCAGTGAAGCAATGCGGGTTTAGGCTTTGAAAAAGGGCTTTGAAGAAGGAAAGTGCTGGAAGCACATACTGGCCCAAGTCGGACATTGGAAGTTACCATGGTGACAGCGACTGGAAATGAAAAATCTGTGCTTAAAGGCAGGCCTTGGTGTGTGTGTGTGTGTGTGTGTGTGTGCTTGAGAAAGTGAAAGAGGGAGAGCGATGGCAGAGGGGGATCAGTGATACAGTATGCTTATTGATTTGTGTGTAGATTATAAATACAGAGAATGGAGTGCTATTCTATTTGAGTGCTGCTGTGGGTATTTTTGTATTCTTTGTTCTGACAAACCTCAGAATTTCCTCCAATTTTCCAAAATAGAGATTGAATAATGGTCCAACGAAAGGATTAGAATCTTTTTTGTTGTCGCTGCGCAGTGCACGCAGCCACATAAGCTCCCCAAAGAACTCCTTTGACTCGAACCAGCAGCAGACGTCGCTCTTTGTGCGTAACAAACAGGACTTGATGCCTTGAAAAGTCAAAGCTGTGGCATTTCTGCCTCTCTGTTTTTATTCCCCATCCGTCAGTGTGAAGGCCAGCACAGCAGTGGCTCCACTGGGTATCTGGCTGAAGAATCTGACGCTTGCAGAGATGCTCTTGAGATGGGCTCAGAGTCTCAGCAGGAATGGTTCAAAAGGCTAACCCTGGTCAGCAATTCAATGGGGCCTGTCACTGGAATATTTCAGGATGGATTCCTTTATGTTGAAGGAAAGAGTATATTGAGTGTGTGAATGCATGTGCATGTTTGTGTGCGCTCCAGCCTGCCTGCAGAGATGCTAGTGCTCATACATACAGCACTTCAATTTAGCCACACACATGTGCACGCAGCAACATGCCAATCAGAAATCTTACTTCACACGTGGCACATCAAATTATTGTTTTTCTTCAGTATGTGACACATTAATATTCATATGACTGCAGTTGTAAGAAAAATATGACCCAATCCTCACTTTTACACATTCCCACTGGAATGAGGCTTAGCCTAAAATGGGCCTACTGGCTGAAAGTCCCTGAGGGCCTTCGCTGGGAGATAAATCAAGCGTCACCAGGAAGATAGGGAGCAGCATCATTTGTTGGCAAGAATAGAAAAATTCATCCTAGAAATCGTAAATCATTAGACGGGCAGGCCCCAGTGAATAAGCCTCACCCACCAAACAAATCGATTCGTGAAGTTATTGCACATTTCAATCCTCCCTTCTGCCTCCGTACAGGCACCTGGAGAGCCCCTGTGGGCGTTATGATTTACATACACATACCCAGAGATTAGGCGCTTCCTGTTTTTGACAGAAAGACAGATATTTAAATCACACGCTGGGCTTTATTTATTTGTTTACTTTTAATGGAGGAGATGTATTGAAAAATATGTTTTTAGGCTTGCGTAATGAATATCAGTGTCAGCAGGTTAGCTCGGCGGTGTGGGTGCCTGTAAGTGGAGTAGGAGTGAGAGCGCTTTTCCAATCAATGCCTATTCTTCTCATAGCAACAGATTTCAAAACATGTCTTAATTAACTATTGTCCTGAAGCAGGTGGAAATAACTTTTCTTTTTACCCATTTTGACTTAGTAATAATCCGTCTTAAAATAATAGGCCCACTGCTTCTAATGACTTCATGCATACAAATTACTCTCCAGGTTGAGACCTTTATTGAGGTTGTTTTGCTATTAGAAATGCCATCCATACGGTGCAATTGACATGTTACTTACTGATCATAAGTGAGGGAAACAGCCACCCCACAGGGAATGATATTGTATCTTATGAAGTGTCACGAATTGTATGTTGAGTTGTCAGTCCTCCACAGCAGAAATCCCCGTTGCCTTGTTTTAAATGAGAGCAGTGCTCATGCTGGCATTTTAATTAACCGCCGCCGTCGCTACTGCGTCATATAAATCATATATGTCTGTATGTGTGATGACATAATTTACATACAACTCAGCTTTCCAGCCATTTCTCTAATTAAGACCACAGCACATAAAGGGAGCGCTGATGATAATGGTGATCGTCTGTGTGGCGAATATATAGTTTCTGTAAACATTAGTGGTGGATTCAGTTGATTCACAGGATAAAGCAAAGAAAATAGAGCGCACATGATGCATTATTTATTGGAATTTCCACTCTGGCTACGAGGCTGCGGCAGAGAGTTTTAAACTAATATTTGCTGAACTTGGAATCACTATCGCGTTTAAATAAAACATTGTTCTTTGCTCTCATTTGAGCTGCGCAATTTTCAAGAAGATGTGTATCTCCTGACATCCGAGGGAACGGCTGAGGATTATTCTGTGGAGTTTATCTTTGCCCTTTTGAGATAGAACTCAGACACTCATGTCTGTGCTCCATACGACCACTCGCTGGGTGCCTGCCTTGAGAATGGAGATAAGCTGCACATGTGAATGCGTTTATGAAAAGAGTCTAGCGTTGATGTCAAAGGGAATTCATCGCTATTGTCTCGAAAAGAACTGCTGTATATCACCGCCATGTGAGAGAGTACAATTGAACTGCGGCAATATGAACTCTTAAACTCTAAATTAATTATCATTCGAGGCCAACCTTTTATTGTATAATTCAAACAATACACTTGCAGTATAAACTCTAACTGCACTCCCCTTATAAAAGCAGTTTTACTGGATTTACTCAGATCAGTAATTCTTTTTTTTCTCTCCCCCTAATGTTGAATTTGGAAGACTCCAACTCCCCCAGCCCTCTCCAGCATGTGCCAAATTCATACTTTAATGGAATTTCGGTGTGCACAGCCAGATAGATGTCTACAGCATGTGCAGAATCACGGATTGACCTTTCAGGTGGTGAGAGAAATTGCATCACCTAATACCTGTTGTGGCACCAAAATAGATGGATTAATTTCAAAGAGGGGAGCTGAGCAAGTTTGATCTGTCTGCGGTGGGATTACTTCTTCAAAATAACAAGAGGAGGAGTCATATTCAAAATGCTCGCGAAGAAATTGCAGTGGTTCTCAAGTCTGATGTGTCCCAGGGCTCACATAAAGAAGTATTTCTAATAAGTATTCCCTGAAAACAAAAACACGAAGCTAACTTTATCCTGCCTGTGGTCATAATCAATGCTGAATCCATATACTCGTCAGACAGAGCACGCTTACGTCCATGCACTTCCACTAAGCTGCAAAAGTATTTCATTTCCCTTTGTCTCAGCTCTCGACTTGCAATAGCAGAGTGGTTTGGAGCAAGCTGTTAGGGCTAAAGGTGAAGTAAACATCTACTGTGGAGCTCAGAGGTTCGTCCTCCTTTTCAACCGCTCAAACTTACTCGGCGTCCTATTCAAATTTCTGGGACTCATTTGAGATTCAGCAGCAGTCATCAGTGCCCCAAAGCAAAGCAGATAGAATATGAAATCTCTAAGGGCCTTTCTCGTCCGGTTACATCCTGCGTAAATCAGGTCAAAATGCTCTTTATTAATCAGTGAAATATCAAAACACAGCAGGTTGAACTGAGTGACTTCAATTTGCTCTTTGCTTCTTTTGATAAATGTCTTTTAAGAGCTAGGATCGCTCCTCTGAAACGTCCGTTCACGAAATGTTTACCAAAGCCGATCAGCCGCTGTGGTGTCAGTGAAAACGTCTCTGCTCTCATGAAACACCCTACAGTTTAGACCTCACTGAGAACAGCGGCCAACCTGAGGAAAATAAATTCCACCTCAGAAGCAGCGTTCATCATGGGAGGAATGAATCCCCTGAGGTGATGACCTTTGTCTGGCCCGACCTCAAATCCATGTGTGGCCTGACAAAGTTCCAGCTTGGAAAAGTCTCTGCAACCAAGTCTAAGTTTTTTCTTCTCCTTAGTCCAAAAGACAAATTATCTTGCAACTCAACAAAAATACGATTTGAGACTTTTTTTATGTGAACAATTTGAATAAGGAAATGATAAATTTATATTTTAAATGATTTATTTGTGATTGTTTGTGGTCAGTAAATTATCGGTTCATAAAATTAGTGAATGAAAGAACGGTAAACTAATGAAAATGGGTATTTGCGATAATTTAAATACCACATAATACTTCGGTATCTGCCAGTATTTACCTTGTTGACTACCATCCACCTATTGGCAAATAAGATGACATTCACCAATGCCAGTGGCCGATGTTTTTCTGTTGTGTCACAATAGTTTTGCACAGGCTGAAAAGCAGGGCTCTAAGCTAACATTGCCACATTGTCTTAGGGACAATAGAGAACGCGCTTTAGACAAACCGAGATCTTCCGCTTGATGCCTTTGGGACAAAAGGACCCACCCTAATTATTTACCGATGATGCTACATTGTGAACGACAAATCTGTGCTGACGTCAGCAGAAGGAGAGCTAGTTAATGCTAGCTGTTAGCAGTCGGTGGCTAGAACTAACAGCTAAGGAGAGCAGATTGAGTTACATTATGATGCGTTCAGGCTCTTTTTCTGGAAGACTAAGTATCAGGCAAAGGTTAATTATACCTTCCTCATGAGATATATATATATATATATATATATATATATTTATAAGTTTTTTAAGCACTTATTTTGAAGATGTTTTTCATGTGAAAGTTTATGTCCGGTTATTCAAGATCCATTCAAAGATAGTGTAATGAAGGGCTGTATGACTTTAAAGTAGTTCATTTCATTTTTTAAAATGTGAATTTATTTGTTTCCCTGGCACAAAAAGAGAGTTGAGTAAAAAATGGAAACCATCAGTACTGGCTATCGGCCAAATTGTTACTATAAACATTGCTATTGGTATTCGCCCAGAGTTTCACAATTAGTGCCTCCCTACATAATGTACACACCAACATATGAAGAAACCCTGGCTGCTGTGCTGCATTCAGGGTCTACATTTCGCTGGAGGACTGAACATCGGCAGCTTGAACTTGTCTTGACCACTGCTGTGCGCATTAGTCTTTGCCCTACAGACTGTTTCCATATAGCTGACACTGGTGTTGAATACACATTGATGAATAAACAGGCACCACAAGCTCAGATGTGCTAAAGAAAAAACCCTGGATACATTTCCTCTCCAAACTAAGTGGTAATAAAAGGTACATAAACTGTAAAGAAAACAAATCACGAAGCAGGATTACTTCGTGGTGTGGGCCTCAGTAAGTGGGGAAATGTACAAATAGAACAAATCAGAGATGGAAAATGTTTTGACCGTTGTTTATATTTGTCTCATCCATCATCGTGAGCCATAAACAAGCCCAATCTCTCCTCTCAGTTACAGAATATTGTTTTAGTCATCACCTCGGTGAAAGTGCCCACTCTCCCAAACACGCGGCGAAACAGGGAAAGCATGTGTTTATGAGGCTGAGCTCGTGCTTCACTTTAGGCTCTTGGACCGTAGCCAAGCAAAGGACCTCATAGATGAATCCATATATCGCCCACATCCATAAATTCTCAGTATGAACTCAGATTTTTAAAATAGTCGAGAAGCCAGTGCTCGAGTTGATCATCTCCCCACATCCAGTCGCAGTGCCTTAGTGCCACTGCATCTCTCTCAGCTTGTTGTTGCATCGGGATGAACCGCGGCTTATCTACCAAATACAATATTAGAGAGAGGGAAAACTGTGTGATGTAAAAATCTTATGAAAGCTACTAATCTGTGTGAATGGCTAAGAGGGATTATGCTTGTCAGGACGGGGGAAAAAATGAGCTCAAGATGCTATTTTTTTTTTTTTGAAAAATGGCATTGAATTTATGTAAGCTGTGGAAGTAGTTTGTGAGAGATGATCAATCTTGACCTTTGTTTGACCATCCGTAATGAAAGTCTTATTCCATACCTAATAGAGCCGGATAAAGGTCGTCCATATAGCTCATGCACATAAACACTCCATCTTTTCTATACTCAACAGTCGCTTGCCACTTTATTCATTTCTGCTTAGTTCCAAATAGTTAATCCTATAAAAAAGGAATATGGCTGATGTTTTGTCACCTGTAGTGTTTGTACAAACAGTGTGACAGAGCGTGGTGTTTTTCCCCTTCGTTTTTTTGTAGCACGTTGCTAAAGCCACCCAGTAGGCAACTGTGACTGCTCACATTGATCCGTCATCGGTTGAGCATGTAGGTGCATGCATGCGTTCGCGAGCAGATGTTCACCCGTGTTTGCGCGGTGCCATGTGAACTTAAGCACTTGAGAACAGTGAGCCCCTTCAGCGATGCAGTTTAAGTACTCCACACCCACACTCCCCCATTGTATTTATGTTGTATACATTCACCGTCTTCCTCTTCTGCTGTCTAATCTGCATTTAGCGGCTCCCGAGGTGTTTTGGAAACAAACTCCTCAGCTTTAGAATAGCAACGGAATTCGTTTGGTGGATTCAGTAGTGCCATAACAGACCATTTGTCAACATTTATATATACATGTGTAGGTTGTAATATTACCCTTCGGCCTCACATACAACATGTGGGTTTAAAAGGTTATTTCTTACTAAAGAGGTGTCCGTTTGCGTCCTGACACGAGGAAGGAAACTCTTAAGGGTAAGTGTATGAACACTTCCAAGTTGCTCTCCACCATTTGACCCCTGTCTGCTATGACAGAGCTGGTCAGTAGCCAGCAATGCAGTATGCATACTATGTGATGCATAGAGCTGTCAGTAGAAACAGGTAATATAGATTGTCAAGACAAGACTGGAAAAACAGCCTTGCACAAACATATATGCAAGTATACGGAACTAGTAAACCTTTTTCACAACTTGTCACATGCTAATTTTGGGGTTACATTTGTAATATTGGAGTCTAGTGGAAAAGATTTTGCGATTTAATGTTCAAAAATCACTTTTTTTCTTTTTCTTTTACTGCCTATTTCTGCAGCACCTCTGTCGGAAACACATACACTGTGTTTGGGCTTATGTCCCGCCTCCCCAGTAGCCCAGTCTGCTGTGAATGGTCAGTGGGATTTATTCTGGGATGATTGCAGCCACGTCTCCAGAAGAAAATATTTGTATTATAGGTTCCTGCAAACCACAGGTACATAACATTTGTACATTTTATACACATCATAATAACATCTCTAAAGCAAAGTAGGTGTGATTACTTGTATATGAGCTAACTTTGTCACAGGGAGGTGGAGGAGATGGTGGATGGCGTGACTCTTAGGTGGGATGGGTGCCAAGTTGCAGACCGCTGTTTAAGACTAACAAACCTCAAAACCATTTTTTGTGAGACATTGCAGCATTTAGGCAAAAACATGGTGTCTTCCTTGGTTTTTGTGCCAACCGTAACAATTCAATGAAAATGGCTACACATTTTGACAAATAAAGGCCTGTCTCAATTAGACGCCGAGTCCTGTTGCCAAGCAGTTCATTTTTATAGAAGTACTTTGAATGTTGTTGGCTACCCACTTGACCTTACGTTACTTAGCTGCTTAGATCACGCATACAAATATATATGTTAAATCTTTCGTCAATATGGAGATGCTACACATTGTTAGCTCGGTTAGATTCTCCACAATTCAGTCACTCATTTTACTGAAACTATGAGCACCAAAGAAAACTGTAATTCACTCCAGCATGGTAAATGAGAGATGGATAAAAAAGAGGTGAGTTCATACCTCTGAAAATATCATAAAGTTATTTATATTCCTTTAGTCTGTAAGCATGCTCCAATCAAAAGAATCAACCGGGTTTGTCATGAAAATTAATCCAAGTTGTGAAGATTATTTTAACAGGATACATACTACAATACTCAGGTGCCGTAAGACGAGTGTCCCAACACACCCTTTCTCTGATGTGCTGTCTGTTGGAGCTAGATCAAATGAATGATTCCTAATTGATGCTATTTGATGCCTGATTTTTATACAAGTAATATTCATACTGGTTTAAATAAACACTTTTATTTTATTTCCCTGTTTTCCTAAGAAACAGTTTTGTGTGAAAGGAATTAAAGGCCTGTGCCAACTGCCAAATACAGGCGTCTTTACTTAAGTGATTTAAGCACATTAACCTGGGCTATTAACTGAAGTTTTACGGTAAGCATAACTACACATTTACCACAGACACATAAAGTTTCAACATATACGCTACAAAATAATGTGCAAAAGTAAAATATCTGTGGTTTGCAGAAATGTAGAATGCCCACATTTATTCTGGCGATTGCGCTGATGATTGATATGTTTATGTGACAGTTGTTGTGATGATGCAATCAAATGCTTCTGTTGTAGCTACAATCAGCAGCCTCAGTGACTGGCTTGGTTCTTTCTGGGAGTTATCATATAATCTATAAAAAGAAAAAAACCTATATCTTTTAGGCTGACAGGCATCTTGTGTATCAAAGGCTCAGTGGTAAGCAGTTACACCTCATGGAAATGTTATTGAATAGGGGCAATAGTCATATGTGGTCACATATATAATGCCAAGGCTGTCCTTTCTTTCATGTCTCTTTATAAGCAGTCCCCACAACAATGACTTTCCACTACCATTTCGTGATGAAGCGCAAATTATGCTGTTGTACTTTCTGATGATGCACACAGTTATGGATAGCTTTGCCATTTTCCAGCTGTAGTGACTTCAAACAAAACATGATCTTGTTAGAAATAACTATCTCACTAGTAACACCCCTTTGTTAAGTAATGGTCTGCAGCACTTAAGCAGATGAGTTAATAACATCTGTGTAGTTTCACTGAATTCAATCACCCGACCCTCTGCCGAGCAGAAGCAGCACTTAGAGAGCATAAGCATGTTGTTAAAGTTTGTTTGATAATCCCCAGCTTGGGGTATCATTGAAGTACCTCCAAATAATTAGACCATATAAAATAAACATTATTATATCGCAGCTCCACAACAGAAAACTTGATACATATGCTCCTTAGTAAGCTCCTCAGTGTGAACAACAGCCTTCCACAGGGGCCGATAATTCGTCTTTCTGAAAAGACCCGCTCTAAACGACACTCAACAGCTACCTTTAAACACTTCCTGGTTTTACTCCGGAGCTAAACGCACAGTGCTCACGGCCATTGCTCCCCTTCTCCTTGTAACATTTTCTCGGAGGTTTTCATGGGAGTTTTAAAGGTTGTTTTTTTTTCGTGTGCCGCGCCAGGAGACAAGCTGAATGAGAAAAGATGGATGCCGCGACGTGCAGCTGAGAAAGATAATGAATGAAGTCGACCGTGGGTGGTGAAGACCATCACTAAAGCGTAATGGGTCCCAGCAGAGGGACGGGGATATTGACCCGTCCGTCACTCCCCCCCACCCCCCACTCCCCTCCTTCCCTTTCTTACAAATACAAACTCGCACAAGTGTGTGCACATCCTGACACACAGACACACACCGCAGTGTGCACGTAAAACAACACTTTGTCCCTAAAGCACCTTGTGTGTCTTTGTCTCCCTTTAACACAAGAATTAATACCACTGTGTATGTGTGTATGTGTGTGTGTGTGTGTGTGAGTGTGTGTGTGGATTTCGTGGAGGTGGGGCACTTTGGCTGTGTTTGCTCTTTCTAACTGAAAGCAAATGGAGAGTTTGCGCTCTCTGACAGCGCCCGTTTCATCAAACATATACAAACTGAGGAAGAACTCCACAGAGAGGCGTCGCCTTAATGCAGAACGCCAGCTGAACCGTCTGCTGCTCGTATTTGACTTACTCCAGGCAAACGTCTTTGATATGAATTCTATGGAAAATCACTCAAAGCAATTTGGTGTGTTGGAAGCACATTCAGCATTGCATTTTATTTTTATTCCTCCTGAACTTTAAGAATCTGGCGAACCTTTCTCTTCTTCCACTTGGTCGGTATTGTCCTCCTGATATAAATCACTGGAGTTCTGAAAGGGAACAGTGGTGCACACCAATTCTTCTTTTATTACTCTCCAATGTGGACAAATCTGTCTAGCTCTGACAGCAGCTGCACCGTCCCTGTCTTAGACTACTGGCTGTGTCTTTTTTTTCCCCTCTTTCTCTTTTATTTCATTGATTCAATTATTCAGCCATTCATTTATTTATTTTTTTTCCCCCGTCCTGTGTTAGTGGTCAATAGACTGAGGGGACTCAACCCACTTCCATCAGAGGCAGCAGCAGGATCAGCCAGCGATTATAGTCATTACAGTTTGTGCTTACATAGGGCTCTTGTGCTTTGTGCCACATCTCCCCTCGTCAGCTGGCAGTCTGAGCTCTAATCTGCCAGTTATAACAAACAGCAGACGAGGGAACAGGAGGAAAAAAAAAAAAACACTATATGGGAGGAAAAGTGGGAATGCGGATAAAAACGAGGGTGGTTGGTGGCCAAATTGCAAAATCAAGCTTTGTGTCCTCTTTTCAAATCTTAGCTCTGATAGAGAGCTATATCCAGATGTAATCCTTTAGTGTTTGCTGATAACACTCCGAATTGTTGTATAACACTTCTATGTGTTTGAAAGAGTGCATTTCAGTCTGTTGTTTACCATTTTTGCCAGAGGAACCGGAGCTTCCAGCGAGGCACCAATTAGAGCATTTAGCCTGCCTTGCTTCTAACCACCTGCTGGGCTCTTCCTCCTATAGTGCATAATTTACACATATTCCCATACATATTTGAATACGTCACTCAAAGTGGATCCATTTCCCTCTCCCCCCCTCTAGTTCAAAGACCTCCATTGGAGCCAAGTGTCTGATGAAATCCTGATTATCTCGCTAATTGGTAATTGTGAAGTCGTCGTGGCACGTGGCGTGGGCAGCTTTTCCCGCAATCGATCCCCCTCCTACTCCGCCATTGATTTGCACTTGATACCTCTAATTGTAATTATTTCTCCGCCTTATTTTATTCCCCCACAACACGCGGGTGCCTTCAGGACACTGTCGGACAACTGAATTGTGGGGTATTGTGTGTGTGTGTGTGTGTTTGTGTGTGTGCAGAGGTAAAAATGCACAGCAATGACAGAAGGGATTTTTGAATATGGGTCAAGATAGATGTTAAGGCCTGGATTAAGTTTGCAATCCACGTTAAATACACATTATGATGTTTAATCCCTCAAGAGGAAGTTATTACAAACTATGATTAAAAATCCAGATTTGGTCCGAGCTTAACTTCTGGGGCAGCGTCACTGAATCCAGTTGTCCATCTACAAAACAAGCCAACAACTATCTTTTCATGCAAGTGTGTGTGTTAATGTCTCTGCTCTGACCTGGAGCCAGTTACATCTCTTCTGTCCATCTCACTTCTAATTCTCTGTGACACTTAATCTTAACTTGTGTTCTCACCTGCTGATTACAAATCCTCCCAGTTCTCAATAGAATAAACCAGAAATGGTAGTGAGGAGGAAAGAGATGAGAAGGCTGCCTCGATAATTGTTTCTCAGTTTCATAGGCCTGACCCCTTATTTATTTGACTGGCATTTACTGCCTGGGAATTAACTCTTCATGGGCAGGGACAGGCCGCAGACAGCTGAGTGCAGTGAGTGGCAGAGGGTGATGGAGGGGGGCGGTTGGAGGGTCATGAACCCATAAAGCTCGCGTGGGAGAGACTCGGCAGACCATATCTCATTACTGGGCTGGCTTGAAACGAGATGGGCTCCTTTTTGCTTGTCCCTCACTGGTTCGATTGATTAGTGGGCAGCCAATCAATGTTAATTAAGGTGTAGAGAATCCTTTAATTGTGGCGTATGAATCATTGTGTCAGACCCCGCCTTGACCTTCACAAGACTTACACTGTGAACGGCCTTGCTGGGGAATAAATACCTTTTATATATCGCAGGATAATGGTCGTCCGTAAATGAGGATAGATTTGACAGACAGCGATGCTGTATCTACTGTAGCTCGCAGCAGCAGCAGGCCCGACAGAGATCACGCACACAATGGGTGCTCAAATAGAGACCGGACCAACCTTCATATCCTGTTTTTCATTTTGCAAACAGATGCAGAGCACGGGCAGATCAATACTTGTCAGAACGCTTAAGAGTTAATGTTGTGAGATAAGTGTTGCTATTATGTGTGGCGAGAGGCTCTCTGTGCATATGAAGTGGGGCTTTGATTGATGACTGCCAAAAACAAAATGGCACATGAGAACACCACCGGCACCATAATTGTGTTTTTTAATGAAGACCTGCATTTCATGTTGGAGCTGATTTCGCACTCAGTTGATTGTGTCTAACCCCCCCTCTGTCTCCTCCACACCACCACCACTGCCATCCATCATGCATTAATAACAATGTAACCTGTACATGGTTTAAAGCCTGGTTTTTGGTCCATGACTTCCAGCTCTACCCCTCAACAAAAAGATAAATTTACCCATGAGAGTGTCTCCTGAACCTCAAAAGAAGGGTGAACTTTCTCAGCATTAAACATGTCACACAACTCTGCTCCAATATACTATGTTTTCAATTATCTTGCTTCAATCACGCTGGTATCTGAGACCGTTTCCGTACGCTGTATGTAGTCCATCAGTAAGTCATGACTCTCAGCATACACAAAATGCAACATTAACTCTTGTGCAAAGATTTTGTAAAGAGTTTACAAGAAAAATACTGATGTCCATAGATACAAGATACCACCATCAACACTTCAGCCAACTTAAATGCAATAACTCCTCGGATCCAGTCCAAATTTCACAATGCAAATAGTCAAACCTCAGCACATCCATTGTTCAACAAAAATTCATACTATTCCCCAAAATTTCAATATGGCCTCAAATTCAGTCCTAGTTCCTGGGTCTTCAAAAGGGGGTCCACAACCGCCAAGTGGTCCTCACAGTTTCTGCAGGGGTGCTGCTATTGTTTATAGTTTGTTGACAGTTGTTTTGTTTTTGTTTGTTTTTTTTTCAAAAATTTAAATGTCTGAAAATGCGCATTAACATGAATCAATTAAGTGGAGTTTCCCCCCTCACCTACCTGAAAAGCACATACAGGTCAACACCTCGGTCTGAGGCTAATATGCATGTTATTTTTATACAGTATATATATAGCAAGGGGTTCCTTCTCCAGCCAAGGGGTCCTTGGCCTGAAAAACCCTTGTCCTAGTTTAACCTTCACTGCCTTAAAGGGGTACTGCAGCATATTACTGTTGAAATTTCATAAAGTTGGGGGACTCACGAGAGTCAAAATCAAAGCAGCAAAGATCAACTTATCTACTTTTAGTCACTAAAACACTGAATCCTACACTTCCTATAATGCAGCTTAATAGCTGCTTTCATGAGACTCTCCTTCTGGTCTGGTAAATGTCAATAGCTGTGTACGAAACCACGTACTTGCATGCTACGTGTGCATTCTCAATCTGCATGTTGAGCTTACTCCCGACAAAATGAAGAAAAAAGTATGACATTCTAAGAGCACCAGGTTTGATCTGAATTGCAATTTTCTTTTACTGTTAGTATGTACTGCAGCTGCGCTTACAAAGCATGTACTGTTGCATGCAGTATGCACACAGCTTTGATCCTCTTGTTCATATATCCGTTACCTTGGAGATAAAAGAAAACGCTATTCACTGAGTTCACCAGAGATGGAGAGTTTTTACTTTGCGATGTATGTAGGAAATTACATTTGCTATGCATTTCTCTGTTATTGTTTTTTTAATAGTTATGTCCCTTTGTTGTCTGTAACTTCTATGATTATTTTGTTTACTTAATTAGTCTTCCTTTTATTACTATTTGACTTGTCACCAGTCACTCTGATACCCTGTCAGTGAGCTGTCAAGCTGTCATGAGTTTGCAGCTCAGTGGATGTGACGTATCTTCCGCTGCACAGAAGATTGTGGGTCAGAATAGTCGGAAAGGAATGCTGGTTTAGATACTGCAAAATGCGACTGGGTGCTATAGAACATCATGGTATTTTTGGCATACTCTGTATTGTTGTCCAAAGACATGCACGTCAGGTGAGTTAGTGACTCTAAACTGGCCGTAGGTGTGAATGTAAGCGTGAATGGTTGTCTGTCTCTATTTGTCAGCCCTGCAATAGTCTGGCATCGTGTCCAGGCTGTACCCCAACTTTCACCCACTGTCAGTAGGGATAGACACTAGCCATCTTACGACCCCTAACAGGATAAGTGGTTATGGAAAATGAATGAATGACTGAATAAATGAATTTATAGAGATATACTAAATCTACTTCAGGCATACTGAATTGTATGGTAGTTTGGGTATTGTGACTGTATCACATGAGTGACGGCCAGAATGACAAAAACTACAAAAACGTTGCAGCAAATTTCCAAACAGGTGTTATTTGGATAAACGATAAAATCTAAATAGTTACTTTATTGTCTGGGAAAAAAAGTGCAACTTTACAGCTTTTAGCCTGGTTCAAAATCTCCACTGATGCACAATCTGAGGAGGCAAAATGCATTGTGGGCCTGTTGAGTTTGTTCAATAGGCTCACGTCTTATACTCAGAAACTCTTGCTCATGTAGTGTACATCCAGGCATTTCTCACGCACACAAAATCTGCATGCTTTACAGTATGAGTGCAGTACATACTCAAATTTACATCACACTTAGTATGAATAGTATGTCATTTAAAAAAAACGCAACATCCCCAGTTTGGATACAATACAATACAGGCTTCCGGGTTAAAAAAACGTGTGGCCTCAAAGCCAATTGCGATCATGATGGCATAGAAGATAGTGTCTATTTTCACACACGATGTGTAGCATTTCCCATGAAAATTAAAGTGAAACCGATGTGTAGAAATGATGGATGGCCCCTTTAAAGTGTCCAAATATGAAAACCCTACTCAGTTCCGTTGTATTTAAGGAAAGAGACGGGATGACTCATCTCCATAAACAGTGAAGCTTCCTAATCTTCATAATCTCTGCTACAGAATTAAATACTTTCTACTTCATTAACCACACAGTAAACATCTGACTAATGTGCTGATGTATATTGCGGCCATTCAGACGGACAAGATTGTCTGACGTTGCTATTGTTTCTCTTTCCTCTGTTTGCAGATGTAATAACCGGACCCAGTGCGCTGTTGTGGCTGGACCAGATGTATTTCCTGACCCTTGCCCGGGGACCTACAAATATCTGGAAGTTCAATATGAATGCGTACCCTACAGTATGTATTCCTTTCTCTCTCTTACTCTCAAGCACCTCCTAATGCTCTTACCCATTCTCATTTCCTCTTAACAGCAGTGAGTCATCAACAACCCAATAATCAACATGCATGCAAGCGATGTACCAAATGTTCAAAAATATCTCGAATGTGTCATCCAGTTCAGTGGAACAGATTAAGACGCAGCAGTGGATGAGAAGACAAGTGATGATTCTTGTGATCCAAAAAGCATAACACCCTGTACGAGTACAGGAAATATCATTGACAGTGTTGTTTACATGTGAAAAATGATACAGTATATCCGCGTGGAGCAATGTTGATGCCGAGTCTTTGTTGTAACCGACAGGAGATTAACGCTTTCTTCATTTTCTTCATCCCGCATGGCATCAATTATGTCAGCAGCGTGCCAGTTTAAAGTCCATATTTTTTTTCCTAGTAGCATCCTCTGTGAGATATTGGTTTTGTGATTTATTGATGGTAAAATAAGCTGATCATAGGTACACACTAAGTGATACAACAGGCACATCATTTGAGACCCAGAAGATTTGTTACCCAGAATGATGCCGCTGTGTGGGAATTATGTTGTCAACGACATGCTAAAAGGGGAAAAAAAAACAGCGTATCTGTTAACGTATTCAGTCAGAGGAAGTGTTAGCTACATTTCATTTTTAGATGGTGCTTGTCAGTGCTTCCCCATCAGTTCCTCCAGTTCACAGCGCTTTAATATCTTTGAGGAATCATGTCTGATCATGTCATGTCTCTGTTAGCAAAGCAGCAAGAAAGGCCGTTTGACTTTCATCAAAATGAAACATACTTGTTGTTTTCGGTTCAGTTCAGCTCAGTGGACGCCAGTTAATGTTCAGAGTAGTGAGGCATCACTGAAGGGAGTAAATAAAAAAAGGATTTAATTAGTGCAGCAGGTGAAAAACACTGTTGAGCCGCACATAACTTGAGTGGAAACATTTGGGCGGGGAAGGGAAGGATCAGCATGAGGTGGCAGGATGAACACACAGAGAGGAAGTCCAGGTGAGGCCAGAGGAAGTGGCATGGTCATTGCCATATGACCTTAGGTATTGTGTTATGATGACCTCTGAAGTGGAACACCAGAGTTGCAGTGATTAAGCCTGCCAGAATCCTGACATTGTTTGGTGTGCTCAGAAATGATATAAAACAGGAAATATTTGGTCATGGGCATGTATCTGTGGAGTTAGCTGCAGGGTTCAAGCGAACTCTAATAATTCAAATTCAAATCAAAACCATCTTTTTAACATTTGATGTCCCTACATGGCTCCCTCAGTAGTCTGCCTGACAGGAGCTTTCATGTGGTGAAGTAAAAACCATTTCTACCTGTGATCCAGAGCTGGCAGATGGCTCTTTTATACCTGACTCTTTTCAATATGCGCATTTCTCTACCTCAGCCACCCAGTGTCAGTGTCTTTCCGAGGTGTCCGTGTAGAGCCCTGACCCAACTGAAGCTACTGCAATGGACAGTAACACAAATTGAATCAAGCCTCTACTTTTCAGTGCAGATCTGAGTTCCTGTCAGTATTTTAACACTGTGTGGTTTGCTTTGAGTGCAAAACATGGACTTCTGTTCCAAAATAGTTCCATTAAGCTCTTAACGACTTACATTTCCATCTACTCTGATTGGTAACCTTGTATGACATCGTTTTACCATTTTGTCCCAAAAAATCCTACCTGTAGAAAGCACGCTGGACTTGTATGTCCATCAACTCACATTTCCAACCAAGCAGAATCAGAATTACCCATGCTATTGCTTTTGTATTTTGTCCTAAAAGGTTTACCTGTGGAAGCCAAGATGGACGCTGTCCCAGTGTGCAATTTTGTTTTCCTCAGCTTAGTGAGGGTGATAGTGAGGGAATATGTGCATGTTCTTTGTCTCTGTATGTCCCTGAAGCACAGCCTTGCTCTCTTTTGGTCATAGTCAGATGATGGCCATTGCCCACTCGAAGGTAACACAGGGGTGATTTCTTTTATGCTGTCCTTCCCAATTTTGCTTTTCTTTTGCCCGATACCATTCATGGCACCTGTTTGCGTGGCTTATATTACTGTCCATCCCATGGGAATCCAGTGGGATTCATGAGACCCACAGCCTTTCAAATGACTTTCTCGACAACCCACCTTTCTACCAAATCCCACAGGGTAATATACCTTATGTCATTTCCAGTCCTATCCCACCATAATTCCATTACTTTAACTTTAGTATACCAATGTCACTTCTCCAGATGAATATTACCTAGTGCCTGTTAGCAACGGACTGATTGCTTAGTCTTTCTTATTGCTACTTGCAGCTTTCTCAACAACCGCTCATCCAAACAACCTCACACTCAACATTGCACTTCCTTGTTAGTATACCCGTTATGTGCTAACAACTAGCTATTTGGGACCAGGCTAATGCCAGGAACATTGCTTATGCTTGAATTTTTGAATTTCCTACAATGTAACATCTCCGGTCTCTCTGTCCTTCTTTCATTATCTGTACTTGAATGTACTGTAGGGGTGAACGATATGGCTAAATTCTCCTGTCATGTATATGTCATTTTACGTTACGATTTTCTGTACATTGATTGAAGGAATGGTTTTAAATAGCCATACCGTACTTAGTCACATTTGATTTTCATTCATTTGAAATTTCGATCAAAACAAAAAAAACGTCTTTGCATAAGACAACAGTCCTTTAAGGTTCCTGAGAACAATCAGTTCAAGTTTTACAGGTCTCTGCATTAACAACTTCTCTCTGACTCTTCATGCTTGCCAAAATCATGTTACCTCATGAGGTAGTTGGATTCGTGAGATCACGTGATCACATGAGAATCACGTGAGAATCATGAGAAACCAGCCCTAATTTGCTACATAGCCTGCCCCAAATAGCTCCTGCGGCAGAAACGGTGTTGCCAGAACCCTACTGGTGGACAAAATTCCACCTTTGCAAAGGTACATACCATCATATCGCCCAACCCTAATGTACTGAAGCAAGCAACGGAGAGCGAGCTGTACCCAGCTTGCTGTTCAGAGGTGTAACAGTTAATTAGGTCCCCTCTTAATACACTACACAGCATGTTTTTCTGGCGGTAGAAATGCACTACTAACAAATGTGTCTTGTAGATATCAAGAGTTCACACTCGTCACTGTACTTCTTGGGTCATTAGCCCGTCACTTCCCAAGTGTGAGCTTGATCAGATGAAAGGTTGTTGAGATAATCAAAGGTCAGACAGACAGAGTTGAAGACATAGTCACACATCATGACACCATGTTAAGAGGCTCCCATCCTTGGTTTTGCCACCTCGTCCCGATCCCTGCGACACAATTAGCCGTCCTCTCCAATGACACCAATAGGACTCACAGCATTCCCATTCAGTTGTCTGGCCTAACTACCCAGCTTCAACCTTCTTTTTGATAACACACTCAGCTTCCTTAACAAAAGCCAAGTCGAATCATGGAACAGTCTGCCCGAGTTGTTTGAGAACTGTTCTTGGCAGCTTTGTTCCTGTAACATCGGGGCCGACTATTATGGGTGCATCAGGGAGTGAAACAGGGGCACCTTGTGTGTAACTATGGAATGTGCCCAGAACCATCGTAGGATAAAAAATTCTGCTGGCAATGCATAAACATTGCAGAAGTCATGTAGGCGTTTATTTGTATATTGAGCGGGGAAGCAAAGTGTAATCACAAACGGTCACTGGAGACGGATTTTGAGACACATTTTTATTGCAGCTTGTGAATGCAATTCATCTGTGACAGCCCAGTGGACTCACTCTCTCCTTACCTCCCGAATAAAGCAATTAGACCATTTTGGCTGGAATGAGCCACATTTAGAGTCAGTTCTTTTTGTCTTTATGTCTGGCTTGAATTTTTACTACCTGTCTTGCATAACCAATCAGGAACCTCGAGATCAATGGGGTGTCTCACATTGAAAAAATGGCTAAGTAGTTTTAACTGGTTTGCTTGTAAATATGCCAAAAACTCAGTATTTACATTGGCCTAGGGGTATGGTTTGGGACATGGCAGCTCAATTGTGGATTGGCTTTTAACATAAATCCCTTTGCCGAGTTCCTGAGACAGACCGACGGATTTGAGTGTCTAATAAGAGAAGCAGCCACCCATGACTCCAACTCTCCTTCAGTGGTGGAGTCTTGACTCTGTATTCCACTGTCAGTCTCTCCTGCTCACTCCTAACACTCTTTTTCTTCCAAGTCTCCTTCACTTTCACTTACATTTTGTTCTTTAAGTACTCTCACTGCTTCAACCCCCTCCACCATATCTCTTCATTTGCCCCCTCAACTGCCCCTCGTCTCCTCTTTACCCCCTTCACTGACTGCTTTTATCTGTATTCCACCCGAGGAGCGCCTTTTCTTTTAGGATAAATTACCGCTTTCTTCTCCATATCTTCATGAGCCGGCGGGATTGTACAATCAGATCCACCGTTAATAATGGCAGAGGGGTGTGCTAAATCGATGGACACATGCCGCAGATACAATATTGATTTTATTAATTTGCGATTTGATGCGCTCCATCAGTTGTAATGGAAAAAAAAAAGTTACAACAATTACTACAAAGAGAAGCGGTGTTTGCCTGAGCTATGTGACAGTCTCAGAGCACGGGGCAATCCATCATATTTTCATTTGAGCTGCATAATTGTTTGATATGAGCTCTCTGTGAGGAAATAGCATCACATTGAACAGTGAGGGGCATTGTTGTTAAACGGCAGTGATAGAAAGGTGAAACAATAAAAAATTAATTGGGACATGATACTGGATTAGAAAAAAGAAGTATTTAATACATAAAACTGAATAGAATTTTGCTTTAAAGTCATAATGGAGTCATGTGAACATCAGGGCACAGGCACACTCTTTTTTTTTTATCTACCCAAGGTCTCTGTCTTCTTTGTACTAGTGCAGTTTGTGCATGCTCCCCCATGCACTTTACAGATTAGTAAGGCTACCCTCAGGCAAAAGTGATGTGCTGACCCTTTATGATGACTCATAAACATGACTCGGCTCCAATGGCTAACATCTGTCTCTGCCCCGCCCTCTCACCTTGACTCGCCACGGTTCAGCGGAGAGATGCACGTCTATTCTCTTAGTGCCTTATTAAAACCTTTTTTCCCCGCTCTCTCCATCTTCCTCTCCCTGTAACTTTCACTTTAACAGCTCATCCCAAAGGTCGGGCTCATAGGAGGTCAACACAACTGTGTCTCCCTCCTACCTATCCAGTGTTCTTCCTCGGCAGTAATGAAGCACTTACATCGCCTCAGTGGCCCCTCAGATTCTCAGACGTGTCACACAAGAAAGCGCATTCAAACCCGCGTCGCCGGGCTTTGGCGTCGAAAGAGTCTCTCTGTTGTTGACAGCTTGCTGTTACCTTTCTTTTCCTTCTCCCCGGCATCAACCGTCTCCCTCTAGTAATTAGATGCACCTTTCTGTGCAGTTTCCATGGCAAATTGACTGATTTGGTCCGGGCGAGTGGTCAATCCCCCTCGTCCCCAAAAAAATTAGGTAGGGGATAATTACACGTCCTTTCAGGGAGCGCTTTTGTTCAGTTCACTTTTCAAAAATTGACACTTCAGTGTGTATGGCAGATGAGGTGTGGGGGAAAGTGAGAGACAGAAAGGCACAGACAAGAAGAGAGTGGGAGAACAAAGGAAGAAAAGCTGCTGGCAGTCTGTTGCCATACATAAGCCACTAGTTCCCCCCACTGTTTGTAGCTAATAAGGACAATGTAAAATCCTGTCTCTCACAGTAGGATCCAGCTCAGCCCTGTCAGATATTGCTCACACTTTGGAAGCTAAGCCAGGACATATAATCATGCAATCAATTCTCCGACTTGAGCGGAGCAGCGTAATCCTGTGCTCACAGAAACTTGTCGTGTAATTTGTCGAGCTTTTATGTCCAACTTACCTAATTGTTTTTTAATTCATTTTGCTAATAATAACACACCTAACAAGTTCAAGGGGGGGGCTGACTGAATAATGGAGTAGATTGTTTTGGCATGTTTTACCAAGCACCTGCTACCAATCTCTGTCCTTCTGTGTTGGCAGGTGAAACCATGAAATTGATGCTCTACACATGGCTATCACTTAGAATGCAGCTTGGGAAGATTGTGGTGTGATTAAAGGGCCCATTATGCTGTGGTCACACCTATGGTAAACACCACCTGTGTGACCAGGATGGGACTTCATGTCTGTAGTGTGGACACTGCGATTGGTTACGCGTGTCATCAGGGACACTGATTGTTTTAGTGTCTCTACACGTAACGATTTTAGATTATTGATTAAAATCATGTCCAAGCCAAGGGGTCATCTTTGGGTCCGAAACTTGAAGCCAATACGGAATTGCCTTAAAACTGCATTCTCTCCATTGGCCAGCAGGGGGCAACTCTGGTCACACTGGTTGTATGATTGTATAGAAGCCTATGCGAAACCTAATAACTGACCTCTTACTTGATTAATTATGCCTCCCTGTGCCAGTGACAGCTGTGGCCAGAGGTATTATGTTTTCGGTTTGTCCGTCTGTCTGTACCATTCTCATGAACGCCAAAGTCAAGGTAACTGTGACCTCTCGTCTGTCTCATTACCGCCAATGCATTATCTCAAGATCACCTTGAAAGAATTTCTTCACATTTGGCACAAACGTGCACTTGGACTCAAAGATGAACTCATTACAATATGATGGTCAAAGGTCAAGGTCACTGTGACCTCACTAAACATGTGATTGGCCACAATAATTTATACAAACATTATGACAAAGTTTCACAAAAGTGTCTGATTGGATGAAATGATGAAGTGATGACAGTTTATATCCAAAAGGTCATAGGTCAACTTCACTGTAATATTTGAATGTTCTGCAAAACATTCATTCATTTTCTGGCTATTATTTAAGGGGAGACCTTTGGTTGGATACCGAACTGGTGACACCAATCTTGGGTGCCCATCTTGAAACTGTGCTGATTGTATAGATCTTCTGGCCTGCTGAGTTCAAGATGTGTTCGAAGCAACCATAGTTTGAAATTTGTAGCTTCTTTGCAGCAACATCCATATTTGAAGTGTTGTCTACTGTCATGGCTACATAAGAGTCTGGACAGACATGGATGTAAACTGGAATTTGACTGGTTGGCGGAGGCATACAACTGTGAGGCGGTAGTTCTAGATACCTTAGTAAGCATTTTCCTAATAAGTACATGGTCTAAATTGCTAGTTCAAGTCTACTTCAACAGAGCATGATGTTCATTTGTAAATTTTGGTTTCATTTAAAGTAAAATAGACGCCAAAGCAGATATGTTTAGGGCGTGGCTACCTTGCGATTGAAGTCACTACCACAGCTGTGTCCTTGGATTCCTAGTCAGATATACCCCTTGCTCCGAAAGTCCAAGATGATGACAGCCAAAAATCAGATGTGAACTGGCTTTGGTAGTGGCTCGCACTCAGTATTTAAACATCATTAGCAGTCTACTTTCCAAGCACCCAGGCAGTTCTCTTTGCCTTGGATAATCTTGCAGCAATTTTAAGCTTCTTCAAGAGCAGATCACTCAATTTGATGTTATCAGTAAATCTACTAAGCAGATTGTGCGGAAGTTCAGTGGCTTTTTGCCCTTGAGCTCTCCAATCCACGTTCATCAGGTCTAGTGTGGGAGTCGACACCGTGACAGCAGATACATCACACAACCACACCCTCCTCACTCCCCGCTGAAATGCCAGTGAGCATTAGCCTTCTTGTTCAGACAGCTTTTTTTTTTCCCTTCTTCTCCTCTCCCCACCTGAGCGACCAGCTCCACTTCTTCCCATGTGTGAAGGGGGCCCGTAATGCCATCACATCACTCAGTGACAGCTGACCACTCCCCAACCCACACAGCAAGCTCTGACGACTATGACTTTCTGTCACATATTTCACACACCAGATTCACGCTGGTGTCGTGGCCTGAATTTGCAGGGATTGATCTTGTCACAACACATTGGATTTAAGCTGTGCATTGCAGAAACGCCCTGCTTCTATAGGGATTTAACCTGAATAGCCTGCAGTCCAGCTGATATCACAGTTTGAAACAATGAATGAATAAATGTATGGCTTATTTATACGTCTGGTCTTTTATATGACCCATCCCTGACAAGATTCTTCAAACACTAACAACAAACTAAACATTCCAGCACGTTAACCCACCATTATCTTACAGCACAATACATAAATGTCAACCAAACATAAACTTGTACATTATCTAAACACAACATAAACATTAACCTTCTTACAAATAACAGTAGTGTCAGTAGTTTATTATTATTGAAGGGAAGACAACAAAGGTCTTGCAAGATGTATCCGGAATGCTGTTTTTCCCTCAAGCCTCTGAGGGAGGCGTGTCAGTGTCTGTGCTTGATTGACAGTTTAGCTAGCAGGCTCATTTGCTGCAGGGATACAGAAAGACAAAGTACACAACCGTAGCTTACAAGCCACTGACAGGAAGCATTCTGTCAGCAGAGATACTGAAGAATAGGAACCACACCATCACCTAAACTGACTGATCTTTGAGTTTTTAAGCACTTTAATGAGCTTATGTTACACCTGGCCAGCAAATTTGCTGTCGTGCCTGCTAACTGACTTTAGCAGTGCAGTTTTCTGCATAGGTGCAGGATGTGATGTGTTTGTTTCTAGATAAGAAGGAGGCATTAGCTAGAGAGCTAGACGGGTTGTTGCTGTTCAAAGTCTGAGAGTCTTGCTGTCTTGTGGAGCATGCTGATGACCGTCTACCTGTGACTGAATGCTGATGTGACTGTTTACGGCAAATATAGTTTCAATGTATTAACATGGGGGTATGTATTTACAACCCTGATTCCAAAAATGTTAGGATAATGCTTCACAAAGGCTTTTTGACATACTTTAGGGGAAATACAATTCAACGTGTCAATTTTTTTTTCACTAAACATATTTCCAATGCAGCTTATCACTTTTAATTTAGACCAGACATTGGTATTAACTCAATAAAACCACACACATTAAGAAATCATAACATTTCAATCCATAAAGTTATGGGCACACTGAAATTTATGTAATACTCGGAGAAGTCTTTGTTTGCAATGCCGGCTTCAAGATGCTTCCTGATTTCACAGTGGGATTTTGGCCCATTCTTCCACACAGACAGTCTTTAAATTTTTAAGATTTTTGGGGGGCCCACTTGTGAATCTTGAGAAAGAATTGCACTTTCATTTCTTTAACAGTTAGAGTCCTCAGTTCCCAATTGCTTTCTGAGTTAAGAGAGAGGGTGATGTAACACAGTGGTAAACATGCCCTTATCCCAACATTTTTGGAACGTGTTGCAGCCATCCAATTCAGAATAAGTATATATTGACAAAAAACACTGAAGACTATCAGTTTGAACAATAAAAATACTGTCTTTACACATTGAATATAGGTTGAAAGGGATTTGCATTTTCTGTTTTTATTTGCAGTTTACACAGCGTCCCAACTTTTTTAGAATTGAGGTAATATATACACATCCATATAGATACCCGGCCCTACTTATTTGCAATTATCACGTGGGGAAAAAAAAGGTAAAGGGGATACTGATACTGATTCTCAACCAGCTCTGTATCATAACAATGCGGGTAGTATGTGTAAATGAACTATGGTAAACTTCTCTCCATCTTACCAGCAACCAGATCTCCCTGCTTATTTGCCAGTGAATATTTGCCAGGTGACGCTGTCACATCATCTATGGAATACTTACTAGTTCACAAGCTGCTGCTTGAGCTATAAATTGCATTTCCACATTTTCTTATGCTCACCAACATGGACACAAACAGTATCAAAGGGGATGAAAAGAGACCTGCCCCCTCTTTCTTTTTCTCTCTCAAACTTGGATCAAACTCCAATCAAACTGTAAAATTAGGCAGTGCTGATCAAATATGAACCCAAATTCTGTTAATGCATTTTCTATTTCTTGCCTAAATATATGCAGAATCATATTTTAGTGCACAGTTTGGCTGTAATAGGAGACTCTGGGAACAGGAAGTCAGTGCCGTGCTGTTTCTTGTATTGTATAAAAAGGGAGGCTGGAAAAAACCCCTAGATAAAACGATAAAACTAAGCAGTGCTTAGCATTGCCTTTTTCTTGCCTGAAATGTTTTAAGAAACATATTACAACTTACTGTTTAACTGTAATGCAACTATATTTTTTTCAGACAAGCAACTTGCACTACGTTACCCACCAGTGGGAGCTTTTATTGGTCTGGTGCGGCACAGAGCATTCTGGTAGTTGAAGGTTTTTTGCCTCCTTTACAAAAGCAAATTCCCCAGCCATTTTTTCTCTGGCCATACAGCACCAATATCAAAAGTCTTTGTATCTTTCTACAGCATAGACAGCCTAGTTATATGAAAAGACCATCTTTACAGCAGTGAACTTCTTTAACCTCCCTGATTTAATAATGCATAGTGATAAATACTAAAGTACGTAGCTGGATATCTACGACTACATAATGTTTACATTTTCATAATAAATGTGGTATTTTAAAATAAACAACTGTAGGTTTTGGTGGCTGAATTAACAATGGACCTACAGGGGGAAAAAAACGATATTATTTTCCCAGTTGAGAGGCGAGATAATTGCACAGGGAGGCTGTGATTACCAATGTGGATAAATGGTGGTGTGAAAGGGGTGAATCTGGACATGTGGAAACTGTTTTCCCCCACTAATAGCTGAATAAGCTGCTGTAATCTATCAGGCTCTTGTTTTGTGCCGGCCGCTCTTTTGCTCAATATAACATGCATAAAGGATCATCCTTGCTTTTTTGTGGATGGACAAAAATACACACACTGCAACATATTGGAATAAATGCTCCAGCACGCCGAACAAGCTTCTGGAAATGTTCATAAACACTTCCATTTATATAACACAAGTAAAGCTTTTATCTCAGTGTTTCCTCGAACAGCTACCCACACACACACACACACACACACACACACACACACACACACACACACACACACACGTCTGAAAGAGTTGTTGGGGTGCCAAGTGTCGAGGATATAGCACTAATTAGAGATTGGTCTCTTCAGGGGGTCTCTCCTTTTAATGATCACCATACTAATCAAAGCTCCTTTTCCATTTCCGTGTCTTTTTCTCTTTTTCTTTGTTCACTGGTGCTCCACCACGTCCAGCCACACGCCAGACTAAACACCCTCTTTCTTTTCTCTCCTCTCCCCCACAATTTCTCCCCCTCCCCATCCCTCTGCACTGTTCCATAATTTCAAGGTCCTTGAAAATCAAGACATATTTCAGGAGGTGCAATTAGGTTATTTCTGCTCCAGTTGCCGCCATGTTCCACAAAAATGTATTTAATTTTGTTTTGCCTAGGCCGCACTTGTCTTTTCTCCCTCTGTTGGTTGGTCCCACGTGGGTAGCCGGTTGGATGAGCGCCAAGTCCTTGCACCTGTCCCTCAAAGAGAGACAAACACACACACACACGCCTGCACACATGCAGAAGAACAAGCGCACACTCACGCAGCATCCTGCATTGTCAAGGTTATAAGATAGCATAGCAGCTTCCTAGTAGGAGGGAGAGAGAAAGCGATGGAGACAGAGAGGAGACACTAGGGAGGAGATTGAATAAGTACGAGAAAGGAGCACAAAGAGAGCAGACAAGTGGTTGAAAGAAAAAGAGGGGTGTTGAGAAATGGAACCTGTAATGATGGTGTGGGAGACTCATGAGCACCAACCGAGGGAAATGATAGGGGAAAAAAAATGAGGGAGATGACGAGAGAATACAGAGAAAGAGAGATGGTAGCCTGCGTGTCCTCCCCCATCCTTAGGCACATGCTATTCAAAGCCCCGTAATTTGTGTCATTAATTAAAAAGCTGATGGGATGGAGTTAAGGGGTTTGCACTCTGCAACTCCTTAGCTGAGAGAGAGGAGATGGGGAGAAAAAAAGAGGGGGGGAAATATTGCAAAAAATATTGCAGCCATTCCACCATGAATCTCTATTAGCCGCTAATGATACCATTCTGATACCTCTCAACCATTAGTGTGAAATTGGGAAGCGTTAATTATTCAAATGGAAATCCATACAGCTGCCGCTCACATGACGGGGTCGGGGCTCTCAGTCGCTGAGGGTCCCCATTGTTAGCAGCTCAGCGTGTGTCTTAAGCAGAAAGTAGACGACATTAAGTATGCAGAGCGACTTCTCAGGTGCAAATTATATTTGAAATTATGCATTATCTGAGCAAATATAGTATGGACTGCATTATGCAGTGGCAATATAATTGAATTTTACAGGGTATGGTATGACTGAACAACGGGGTGCTTCGGCATTGTCTGCCTGTATTATCCACACCGTCGAAGCTGAAGAATGTGCGCACGAGTTTTGTCCTTGTTTTTGATTGTAGTGATAATTTCACAACCATGAAACTATATATTATTTTAAAGAGAAGCCATAATGTAGGTTGCTTGTTCAGCTTATTGAATTTGGTTATGACAGATTGACCAATTAGGTAAGCTGAGGCATCAGCCATGTTGCCTTTATGTGTTTGGCAGGGTGAACCATACAGCAGCCAGACTGTTACAAGCTGCACGCACACGGTTATTGTTTTGACCAGACATGTTGCCAGTATGCGCCCCAACCTGGCTTAGAGTGTGTGTGTGTTTGTTTCATGTATACTATGGCCTGATAGAACACATATCTGATCGGCTGTTCCCATGATTGTAGTAAATAAAAAGGTAGAACAGTGAAAAGAAATATAAATTACCCGCTAATCTATAGGCTGTTTCTAGATCTGTGTGGGCAGCAGTTTTCTATCTCTGCACTAATCCTGAGATAAATCTATTTTGGGAAGTGAGTAGCATCGAGGTGACTTAGAGCCGGTGGCACTTAACCCCACACTGCTTCTCAGTGGCCAAAAGATAACAGCGCTTGCCCTGGGCTGCTTCCAGGTGTGTGTATGTGCATCTGTGTGAAGCTGGGTGCTGTTGAAAAAGTGCATTTGTAAATCTAACTGATGTACAATAAAATAACTTTTGTCAACTGGCAAGCTCAGGAGATCTGTAAATTTTTGGGGGATTTTCCTTTCTCATTTCCAATAATGATACTCCCTGCTTTGGGTTTGCTTTGGCATTCATGGAGGGCTGAGTACAGCTGGTGATTTTTTTTTTCCCCTCTCGGAAAATGTGCCAGACCCTTGTGATTCTTGATGAGACGTCCAACTGTCTCTCCCATTGCAAAAGCAGAACGATGAGCTAGTTTCTTACGCCACTTTTATCCGTCAAATTGGTGCAATTACTTGTAAAAATCTAAGTGGCAGCTGAAGATGTACTTAAGTTGCCGAGATGTCAAGAGCTTGCAGTGCCTCTTTCGCCCTTAAACTCTGACCTACTATCGTCCCCAGACCCGTCATAAATTGGTGTATTTTTTTTCCAGACTGATCAATCTCACACGGCCACTCAGTGCTCATCGTCCCTTTTTTTCAAATAATTAGCTCATCACCTCATTCAGTGTTTTAAAGTTGATTTTATTGAAGCGCAGTGTGTTTGAGAGTGGCGCAATTACCATTAACATCACCATACAATTCAGTCAAGTATCTCTATTAATTGTAATACTGTATACCTTCAAATGATCTCTAAACGAGCAGATCGTAGGTAAAAAGCTGCTGTTTTTGCTCTCAGCCATTATGAAAACTGATTATGTATCGCACATAGAACACCTAAGGACATGCTAGACTGTATATAACGATAAATATATGCTGTGTCCTTGATTAGAAGCACAGACATATGATCATGTATTATGTAGAGCCTATGAATGAGGTACTCCATGGTCTGCTTTGTGATATGGAAAAGCATGTAACCATTTCACAGAGGTGACAGAAGCTCTGAAAGGACTCTTACTTTTTTATTTGTATTTGTGTGCATATTTTCTAATAGTTTCAGTCTTCGCAGACATCAGAGAGAACGACAGCAAGAAGGGAGAGAATAGGATGAGATGAGAGGATGAGAAAGCTAAGTGCTTTTTAGTGACTCAATGACAGGCGTGACCAAAATCGCATTAAGGTCACAATGGAGGTGGTGGGGTGGAGTAAAGAAGCTTCTCAAAATGAATCAATTCTCCGTCTCTCTCTGCTTGCCCTGCCGCTCCGCTTCTATCTGTGACGCCATAAACGTGGATGTCAGAGGCTCGTATTGCATGTGTATTTCAGCCTGTATTGTATGTGTAGTGAAACATGAGTGGATGTAGCATGAACAAATTGGTTTGAGTGCACTAAGGGGCGACATTGCTGAATCCAGCGGTATCTTCTGGTCAAGCGACGGGGCCACATACTGTACAGTAGCCCCGGGAGTGGCGTATTTCCTTGTCGGGGATTTCATCCAAATCCTTTACTCCCTTCTCACACCATCTCCCCCGGCGATTGCGTCGTATACCACTTCTCACATCCCTGCCGCTAATGCCTTTTTCTATAGATCATTACCCTCCTCTCCCCTTGCCACTGTTAGCGATCGCTCAATCAGAAATGCCGGCCTCCCGGTGGCCCCCGCTGTGTGGCCCGTTGCTCATGGGAGGTGAAGAGGCTTCGATCGGGGACGTTTGGCTATTTACTTTGATTTGATCGATGGGCTCCACGTGTAGTTCCGAGTTATTGGCGAATTTGAGTTGCCAGTAATGGTGATTCAGATGTAGCCCGGAGCTGTTGTTGCCCAGGCTCTGTATGGACTTATCGTGTTTCAATGACAGCTGGAGTGTTTGCTGTTGATGAGGTGCCGTGCTGTACCAGTGTACAATTTTATGATCTGACAAACACAGACGACTTGTTGAAAGCTTCTCCCCTCCCCATTATTTTCCTCTCTTTTTCGCTCTTTCCCCCGGCTGACACAGCTCCACCTCACTCGCTGCCTTTCATTGGCGCGGCGCCTTGCATTAATATTGTTCTCCTCTAATAACTTTCCCATCTTTCAAAGTTTACCCCGCCCGCCCCTACCCACTGACCTCCATACCTCACTCTGTTGCACTCTCCATTTAGAGGAGAGGACTCTTGTAAGCCCTGGTAACAGAGGTTAATCCTCTCTTATTAGAACCAGGATTACTGGAGGGGAAGGGACAGGACCAGCAAAATGCCATGACTGACATAAAAAGCTTGTCCACAAGAGGAAGCAATACATATAGTGTGAGCAGAGTTAAGATGTAATAGCCACAGCAGTTTTTGCAACAGGCTTTCAGTATACTTTTTGAGCTGTAGAATCAAAACAGCTTCAACATTTCACCGACACCTGCAGCAGATCACATTTAATAAAGAGGTCAGACATGAAAAAAATACTATTTTCTTGCTTGCATTCACTTTATTCAGGTGCATACTGTATTTTTAAAGCTGGAGAACACAGTGCAGCATTTATCAGCAAGGGTGTAGCTTTAGTTTCAACGTTGTGGGGGACACATATGAAGTGGGAGATTTGAGGGTCCTCCACTAAATGAGCGTCAAACACTTAATTTCCTGCATTCTGATGAATGTTTATGCACCAATTTGTGTATTTTCTGCATCAGTTTATGGTCCTCTGCTACATGTTTTTCTTGGGAATGGGGGGCTAGCTCTTGCTTCCTCCCCAAAAATCTATGCCTATGTTTATCAGCTAAAGACATTTCCAACCTAGTCGTCAGAAGAAAATATTGGCATTGTCCATTCCTGCAAACCACAGATATGTTACATTTGTACGCTTTATACAAATCATATCAACGTTTCAACAGTGACATAAAGATAAAAAACGACAAACGGCCAGCCCCCTCAGTGTAAAAGTTCATGTTACAGCCAGGCAGTCCAATAATGCATCTGACGCACTCTCACTGTAGTTAAAAATCCTTTATTAATACATGGCTAGACCAACACGTTTCGACTAGAGAGTCTTCATCGGGGTGTGAACTATTTCTACAGTGACGTAGTCCTGATTACATTTATATGAGCTGACTTTCTCATCAGGAGGTAGAGGGGATTGGCAATGGCATGACGCTTAGGCAAGACAACCACTGTTCAAGATCAACAGACAAAAGAACGGGTTGTTTTTTAATGAGAGCTCTATGGTATTGTTACCAAATGGTTTCAATGCCTAAACATAACCACAGGTTTACCACAGAATTACTGTAACATAAAGAAATATAAAGTTTCGACAAATCTGCTTAAAAATAACGTAAAACTGTGACATATCCGTGGTTTGCAGAGATGTATGATACCAAAATGTATTCTCGGGAATGTGTTATTTCTCTGTATGTGTTGGTAGAGACCAAAACATAGCAAAAAAAAAATTTGCACTGATCTTCAGATTAAGGCCAGTTTTGTTCTGGGTTCACTGGATGTGCAAACATGCAATAGTTTGCTAACATGTTAGCCACACCAGCTAATTCTGCTGCCTTCAAATGAACAAAAAGTACACTGCATACACTATGTGCTTAACTTGAATGAATGCCACAGCTGTTGTGCACTTATTGGAAATGATGATCACAACATTTGACCATTTCTTTATCGTCTTTTTAATGGCCAAAAGCAACCCAATGGAGTATTACCGCTAGCATTTGACCATGATTGTCACCAGCCAAAATATCTGCAAGCTTGTTTGATTGCTCACTGGCACAACCACAGCCTCTGCCACCATATCCACGAGTTGGTAGTCACTTCCATTCCACACACTAAATATTCAGATAAAGCCATAGATTGTGTCGTATTAAGATGCTGAGAGCTGTAAATTCACCACTGCTAAGCAAAAGGCAGAAGATAACCTTATCTGAGAGTCTGACCAGGCAAAGCCTTTCTCCCTCCAGGCAGCTGCTTCTGTCATACCCAGACTCGCCCTGGGTCTGGGTCTGCAGCTTCCTGTAACAGAGAGCAGCTTCTAAGCGAGGAGTGCTCACTCCGCAGTGAAATCTGGGGACAGAAATGAAGTGCATTGCACACTGACTGACAAAAAAAAAAAAAGAATATCAGTTGACTGAGGGGTCTCTGACTGATGATTTGAATTTCTGACTTTCAGGGGACAGCCCTAGTTATAGGGACACCATGCGGGTACTAACACAACATTTTGCCAAATTCACTTATGTGAACGCATTTAGGCAATCAAAGCCGTACTTAGGATTCAACATCAAGGGCATTTTAATTAATTTTCATCACTGATAGTATCCCTTAATTTAGGTAGGTAGCTATATGCTAGCTTCTACATTTTGTTTAGGTCATAAATAACAGATTATCAGTTTGAGACTACAGCTGTGTGTAGTGTGAAATGTACCCAATTTGCATTTGAGGCACTTGTTTCCTCACAGTTGTACCTTAAATTCAAAGCTTGCTTGTAGGTGGCCATATGGTTGAATGATCGTATGGCTATAGAAAAAGTCATGTACTGTACATCTGTTTTTCAATATTCCCATCACACAGCCATCTCTTAAAAAAACATTTTGTACAATTTAAGACCTGATTAATCTTCTTTTTCCCTACAGGCTCATGCGTGACGCAGTCCTTTTTTTTCTCTGCCCCAAAAGCTTACGATTGAATGTTTTGTGTGTCTCTTCCACTAACCCCGTGCTCTTCTTGTACTGTTGTGTGACTGTTACAAAATAAAGACTTTTCCCCAGTTATTACATCATTAATCTTTCTTTTTTTCTTTCTCTCTCTTCCCTTCATGCCTAAAAATAGAAGTGGAACAAAAAGGTAACTAAATGCCAACAACTTTTCTTCTTCACCTGCATTTTCATTTGGGCATAGGCTTGCATTTATTGTTTTTTTGTTTTGGTGACGGGATGCTAAAGCGGGTCTTTGACATTTTCTAGGTCCGCGCTCATTGTGTGGTTCATTGGTGAGCCTGAACATGTCATTCATGGGGAAAATTAAATTGTTCAGGGAAACGGTGGTAGAAATATACCTTATGAGCACAGTGCTCTCTTCCATTTAATCCTGTACATGCTGCAGCATCCAAAACAGCGAATATTGCACTGGACCTTCATTCCCTGTTCATCAACAGTCTCACAGCTCTTATGACATTGCCACATTATGATAATTCTTTAGGGTAAGGTCATTACAGACGTGCTCTCCAGTGAGATCCCGTAACTCTGCGGTGTTTTTATTCCCTGTTATAACCCAAGATTATTCCAGCTCTGCTTTATCAGCTGCATAATATTAGAGGAGAGGGCTATACAGGATGATCAATAGTTTGTCCAATAAGCTGTCAGCATTTTTGATTATAGCTCTAACATGATGATGGCTATAACCTTCAGGGACTCACCAGTCAATACTGGAGACAGATCATAGCAGTCATATTCTTACTTTATCAGCACTGCATGCTGCTGCAGAACATATGCTAAATTCTAACTTGTGCCCCAGGAGCATTGTGTTTGTAGTGTTACCTTTTGACATGAGCTGGAAGTACAGTCCTTCATAAGGTGTTAACTTTTAGTGTGTAGGATTTAAGGGAATATATTAGCAGATATGGAATATAATATAATAAGTATGTTTTGTGTAGCGTAAAATCACTGAGAATAAGAATGGCTGTGTGTTCATCACCTTGGAATGAGCCGTTTATAGCTTCATAGGCAGCGGGTCTTCTTCCAGCCATGTTTCAACAGCAGCCAAGAACCAACAAACCAAACACTAGGACTTGCACTAGGACTAGTCAAGTTTTCACGTTGGCCATTGTAGTTAGCAGCCCCAACGAGAAGTGAGCGTTGAAGTTCTGTGTTTTTACCTGTTCAAATCCACGGGTTTTTTTTTTTTTTTTTTGGAGAGGAAGAAATCTCTGCAGAAAAACTTCCTGAATATCTGGCTCCTAAGTTATCAGAGAAAAATTGTGAGCACACGTTAGCAGGTGCTTTGCTAACGGCTATATATGCTTTAGTCAATGTTTCTATCCGTCTTTAATCACCTGGGGTCTCATTTATAAACAGGAGGCCTGAAAGAGGCGTTCACCACCTCCCATGCAAAAGTTGTGATCTATAAAATCAGACTTGATGGGAGAAACTTTGACCCATGCTTACGAACATTTTGGAGACCGGAAATTGACGATGCAGATGGTGAGGTGGAAGCCTGATTGTAGGAAATGTTATATATTTTTTGGCACATGCTGTTTTTTTGTCCGTGGATACTTTTTTTAGTATGGATTCTAAGAGTTGTTTTATAAATGAAACCCCTGCTCCATTTGTTTTAAAGAGGAAAAGACCTCTGTGGATTCGGCTCGCGCTAAAAACCTCCTGAACACTGAAGGAATTCTAACCGGGGGAAGTTTCAGCTGGTTGCAGTCTGCAATATTCATCACTAGATGGCACTAAATCCCCCTAAATGTTACACTCTGTTCCTTTCAGTCAAAGATGGAAATAGAATCGTAAAACAAGAGTAAAGACTTCTGCTTTCATAGCAATAAATTTGAGGTTTCATAGTAGTCATTAATTAATGACGCATCACTGAAATCTGTGGCAAAGAGAATGAGCAATGAAGCTGAAGGGGAGGGTTCCAAACATTTTATAGAGACGTCTGTGCTGCTGAGGTATCAGTTTTTGTGAAATTCCCCATGAAAGCCATGATTGCTTTTGTATCACTTCTCTAATATATTTCATGCGCTCCTCCATGTTTGTGCTCACTTAAACAGCATATTTTACTGAGCCCAGTGTGCTGTCAGTACAAAGCTTACCCACTCTGACCTTGTACCCTAGCACATCTCGTCTTCTTCAACCCGTAGAAACAGCCCTCTTAGCATTTAGTGGAGCAACCGCTGAGATGTGTGCCAAGGCGCTATGTCAACGGGACGCATCTCGCCACATTTTTCACCTGCAGGTAGACAACATGTTTAATCTCAAGAGATTACAAGGGGAGAAGAAGCCTCTGTTTTTTCGCTGTCTCTTTCTCCTCCTTCCTCCTCGGAGCGTGCAGCTTTTACCTCTCCACGGATCTGCGGCTAGAAGCTGTCAGCGCTGTGTCAGGCTCCTGGCCCATTACAGTGAAAGGAGCCTTCACACACACTTTGTTTTTATATGATGTGATGTACTGTGGGCCCAAACCTGTGGAAAAAAAGGGAAAACTGCACTATCTAAATTCTGTATTGTTTCTTTCTATCAGTCTTACTCTTGGGTCAGTATTTCTTTTTCTTCTTTGAACACTTTGTATTGAATAATTGTTATCCATTGTTTTGGTAAATATAGTAATGACATGTCATTTTTGTTTTCCTGTTCTTTGTTCTCATGTTGTCGCTTTAAGATTCATATTTTAATTCAAATGTTTAAAATACTCTGAATTTACTGTCATTGTAAATCAAATGTCATCTTTTGAGAAAGACAGAAAATTATAATTGCCTCAGCTCCGTCCAAGATCATCCGTAATGAACTGAAATCAGATTCTGCAAACCGTGTCCACTATTGACCTGCTCCAGCTGGATTGCCTTGGCCTAGCTTTATCAGATTTGAGTAAAAACCAGTTCACATATAATTGGTTTACTGCGTGTTGTGTTGTAAATCACGCCGCAGACTAAAAATGTCACGTGGGTGAAATAATGGACAGGCAATCATTATATAGATGATGTAATTACTATGTTTTTGTCTTTTGTTTTCTTTCCGCTGAAGGGCGGCCTCAGCCAATAATTATAGTGTAGCTGTTTATCAAAATCTTTTAACTTTGGGTTTGTCTCTTTAATACTACTTATTAAGAGCTGCCAGCGGGGTGTTATAATGGAAGAAAAGAATGAAACCTTTTATTTTTATTTTTTATTTTTTGCTGATGCAATTATATTTAATTTAGTAGATATGTACTGAGAAGCCACTTTGTAAAGGGAAAAAAACTAAAGTGGTAACATGTGTGTAAGTTCATGTGGGCGAGTCAGTCTGTGGTAAGTTTTAACAGCATCTTCTGACTTGTTTCTGCTTGACATCAACTCACATAGTCTATTCACCCTTCCCACAGAGTCTGTTCCTTCAGGAACATTGTAAACTAATTGCTCTCAGGCTCAGAAACTAGCTGAATTAGAAGTATCTCATACAAAAAATGTACACTGCAATAAGTAATTGAAACCAAAACAGGACACAGTTTGAAATAATAAATGTTGGGGGTTTGTATATTTCCTGTTTAATTTTAATTTGCACCATCAAAACTCATTGGAATAATCCAGTGAATTACGTTACTCTTATATTCTTTGTCTGACAGACTGTAATCTTTCCTTCATTTAACCGAAATCTGATCACCCAAACACCAGTGAAAGGGGTGCAACTAAATATCTTGGGCCTTTACAGTAAAGACGATTGAGCTGCAGATATCAGCATCAGTGTAGCTGCATCCAGTTGCTGTTTTGCCTATTGAGGTTTAATACCTGCCAATGTAACTCTGTACTTGTCTTTTCCCTATTTTGGCTCCTCAGTATTCCTGTGCCCAGGGCTTCTGCGCAGGGTGTACCAGAGCGAGCACCTCTTTGAATCGGACCACCAGTCAGGAGCCTGGTGCAAAGACCCTCTCCAAGCCTCTGATAAGATTTACTACATGCCCTGGACACCCTATCGCACCGACACATTGACTGAATATTCCTCCAAAGAAGACTTCATTGCCGGAAGGCCAACGACAACATACAAACTCCCGCATCGTGTTGACGGAACAGGTTTTGTGGTCTATGACGGGGCGCTCTTCTTCAACAAGGAGCGCACACGCAACATTGTCAAGTTCGACCTGCGGACTCGTATCAAGAGTGGCGAGGCCATCATTGCCAATGCCAACTACCACGACACATCTCCATACCGATGGGGAGGGAAATCAGACATTGACTTGGCTGTTGACGAGAATGGCCTTTGGGTGATTTATGCTACTGAGCAGAACAATGGGCGGATTGTCATCAGCCAGCTTAATCCCTACACGTTACGTGTTGAAGGGACCTGGGACACAGCTTATGACAAGCGCTCAGCGTCCAACGCCTTTATGATCTGCGGAATCCTCTATGTAGTTAAGTCAGTGTATGAGGATGATGACAATGAGGCAACAGGAAACAAGATTGACTACATCTACAACACAGAGCTCAGTAAAGATGGCTTTCTGGACATCCCTTTCCCCAACTCCTATCAGTACATCGCTGCAGTGGATTACAATCCCAGGGACAACCTGCTGTACGTTTGGAACAATTACCATGTCGTGAAGTACTCTCTGGACTTTGGAGCATTGGACAACAGACTCGGTAAGGCCAACTTGTTTTTTTGTTTTTTTCTTTACTGTTTTAATGTCACGTTCAGTACCTGGGTCAGTGCAATTCAGTGTGTCAGAGCAAAGGGTAATGACAACAGAATGTCAGACTCTGAGATGCAAGACAATCAGGATGCTACTGTGTGTTTTTTTATGATAAATTACAGAGATGGAAAATCATAGACATTTGGTTTTTCCCATTAATTTTGGGACAGAGCTCACATCAAATCACTATCATTTCTGCAACAAGATAATGACCATTGGTCTGTCCAGCCACCCTAAAATTTTGTTCAGAGGGCTGTATTCTCAAAAAAAAAAAAAAAAAAAAAATCTGGTCTATTGGCACAGACTTTTAAATGGCTTCCCATCTTTCCAAGAGGATAATTCTCAATCATTTTTGCGCAATCCACTGACCTACCCTCAATATCAACTATCTTTCCACATGGCCACAACAAATACTATTGAAATGTAACCACCAACTTATCAGTTCACGGTGAAAAAGTTACTGAGCTATTTTCATTATCCATGGGTAGATTGCCATTGAGTTTGCCTGATACATTAATTCTCCCAAACGAGTAAATAATTTTGCCTGTAATGACCCATTTGATCTACACACATTCCCAAAACAGACTCAATTTTTTGCCTTTTTACTTGAAAGGCTCAAAGCATAGCAACAATCTCACAATGTTGTTTGTTCCATCACATACTTTTGTGTTGTGGGATGCAAAGAAATGACATGGCAAACTTTACACTTTTTTTTCTCTGTATTTTGGTCAAGTAGAAAGACATGATATAATATATATATATATATATATATATATATATATATATATATATAAAATGTAGCACCTCGAGGCAGTGTGGGCTGGTGATAATTGCCTAGTGTAAATTGAATGCTGCTTAATGTGTTACCTGTGTATTTTTAGTTGACTGCTAAAATGAAACTGCTAAAATGAAACAAAGTTAAACTCCAGATAGATACTATAAATAGATAGCTCTAATTTTGTTTTGTGTCCATATTTCCGTATAGCGTATAGAGTATGCCTCTACTGTTCAAGGCAAAGAAATGCATCTCTTCATGAATGGATACAAATGCCACTGCAGAAACAAAAGTAAAATTTGAGTGTCTTTGGCTATCCAAAATTTTGGGATTTGCCCATGGAGCAGCACAGAAACTAAAAGAGGAACTATAATATGTGGTAACAAATAAGTGGCCAGGTCGGCCTGCCAGGTGTATTGCCAGTTTTGTGAAATATTTTGTCAAGAGATGTATAATCCGCCCTACACGCAATCTATATGTTATACAGCTAGCATGCTACCAATATTAGCTAGCCAAACATGCCATCAAACGTTTTACTTAAAACAAAGGTATGAGTAGAACAGTATTAGGCCTATATTCAGCAATCTGTTAGCGGATTTGTGTTAATGCTAACTTCCTGTACACAGTGCTAGCATGCTATCCGAAATCTGATGCCAAAGTTCCAGTTTTTTCCAAGTATTTGAGGCAAATCTCGACCAAAAAAATAACAGAACTAGTTTCATGAACACACCAAACAAAGGGTAGTTCTCGCAGAAATCTACAAACTTGCTAGCATACACAGTGCTTTTTGGAAACAAGGCAAAAAAAAAAATGATTAGCATAAAACTGCAGTTAGCACTCATTTGATAAGTTTTATTGTTTCTGTTTCATTGATATGAGAAAATGTTTATCATTCACAAAAATAATGCAAGCTGTATTATTGAAGTACATGACACATGAGGTGTTCAACACTGCAAGTATTGCACATTTCGTTTTTCAGCCACAAGCTTAATCTTTTACTCACCCTAGCTGTTGCCTTTGCAACAAGGAACAGGCGACTGCTCACATTAGACTTCCCAAAACTCTTTTGAAAAGTCTAATTTCTCCACTCCATTGTTCTTTTTATAAATTGGTGCTTGTTGGGAAGCATGAAATGGAAAAAAAACCCTGTTTTGACACACCATGGTAATTCTTTGCGCTATCTCATCAACAGCTCTAGTCAAAAATGTCACAAGTTATTTGACTGTGAAGTCCCTACCTCTGCTTTCTCCTCTAGAGCTTTCTCTACCTGCCGCTTGCCAGTTTAATTTATTTTCCTTTCGCTGGCTGCTACTCTACCCCAGATCTTTTTTATACACTGAATCCTGCTTCAACACACCCTGTAATATATTCATTCATTCAGTGACCATGCTTAGAGTGTTTGGTTTTGATGATACACAGCTACCCCTAATATAATTTGTTGTAGTTAAGGAGAGTGAAATGGTGTTGTTATGTGCTTTTTGTATTAAATGATTATCCATCACTCTTTAACGGTGGTTCACAATGATCACACGCACTCGCATGTCCGCACACGAGCGCGCATTCACATGCAAATGCCGAATTCTCAGTACTAGACTTCCCAGTGAGATGTCGAGCTGTGTGTCTGGCTGCTGTTGTGCAGAATAGGCTGCCCTCCAAAGAGGCTGCTGCATGAATAGAGATAGTAAAATGTTGCATTAAGTGGATGGATGGAGTCAAAGAACAAACATAAATGTCAGATAAACAGAGTGATAAGAAATGAAAGACTGATTGAATGGACTGTAAACCATTTAATTTGATCAACTCCCAGACCAAATACAGAAACAGAGCATGCAGACTGGTGGAATCAAGGGTTTTCAGCTGTGCACATTTTCCACACAATTGTCTCACGAGGAGCCTAATTGCGAGAGAGTAGGATAGTTAACACGAAATTGGATGAATCGGTACCAGTGTAGACCACTTCACTGCACACTGCAGTCTGTATTTGCTGCTGAAATATAATGTTTGAACCATTAACATGCTACTTCAGTGAGGATACGCAGAGATTAAATGGCTAAATGTGATCGGGGAGAAATGCAAATTGCGGTCACAGGAACAACAATGGATGCTGTGACAGAGCCACAAAGATGTGGAAGAGGAGGATTTTGACATATTCACATATCCTTGAACAAATAAGAAAGCTGAAAACAAAATACTTTTACTAGTTTGATCTTAAAAGAAAACTTCACCTCCCAAATGACCATTTAGATATCAGTTAGTATGCTATATTTATATAATAATTTCAACTGTGTGTTTTCAGTGTTTTAAAGGGTTAGGGATTCAGCAGTGTCACAGAATGACACAGACTACTGATTGTGGCAGTGGTAGATCAGCAACACCCATGTTCAGCGAGGTAAATTTATTGTTTTTGTCAGTGGAGTCTGGCTTTAAAGAGAACATGGACAAGCTTCACTTTCAGTTCCTTTCCCCATTTAAAAGTTGTTTGGGAACTTCTGAGCATACGACTGGACAAATGAGACTTGAATTATACTGAACGAGTTGCGAGTTTGCAAACCGATGTTTTGATATAGTTTTGCTGTTGTTAAGTGTGGCCCCCATAGACTTAAGTTCATCAAAAATTTTCTATGTTTTCTAACCATGAAAGCATTCGAGAAAAACACAGTTTTCCTCACAAATTCAGCGTAACACAGGGTGAACAATGGTTGTACAAATGGTCATCTAAGGTGAAGTGTTCCTTTAAACAAAATTATTGACTTTTAAAGGGAAACATTAAATGTTTGCGTTAGCACATTATCGAGAGACTAAAGTCAATGCTGCCAACCTGAGCTTTTGAAATTCGATCCAGTGTCAGTGATCATCATGCCTGTTAACACTCCCAGAAAGGTGTCATTCTGTGATCGCTCTAACACAAGCTCGTTTCCAATTCCACGAGCATGCATGACCTGCCATACTGTTGGAGCATGTATATGGGCAATGGAGCAAAAGGGAAATGGCCAGGCCACAGCTTGGGCCCGCTACCGTATGCCGATCCGCATGGGCCAGGACGCAACACCTGCTACAGGGCATTAGGCTGGGACAGGGTAATGATATCTGGAATTGCACAAAAAGCTTTCAGATATCATGTTGTGTCTAATTGGTTATGATTTGAATGCATTTTTAGCAAAGGATCTTTTAGTATCCCCCTTATTGTTTGATAGGAAATATATGGGCATTGTTTCTTTACTCACAAAAATCAACAACCTCTATAACATTTTATGATATTCATGAAATGAAATGAAATATTCCCCTGCGTTTAAAATGCTCCCCGCAATAATCATGTGCTTATCTGTGGAGCTTCTGAAGTCTCTTTAACAGACAGAGCAATATTTTTGCCCAAACAGGCTGTTTTCAAGGACAGATGATCTATGCCCAAGAGTGCTTCCATGACAACTCCATTGATAATTAAATTCACTGAATTGGTGATAAATGAAATGTGCCGCACAGACTGCTATCAGCAGGCAGATATAAAAGCTCTCTTAACCATTAATCCACTTTACATGATCACATTCATTGCAGAATATGCGAGGACAATTGTGAAACTGCTCTGTGGTCTTCTTTTAAAAACATAAAAGAAAGAACACAGCACATACAATACTTGAGTAGCTGGTAGACGAAAGATACCTTGTCCTATCAGTAAATGAAAATTTTACAAACTCATTTACACAGGCCACAATGGCCCCTCTTGCCGATCATATGACAGTTGTGGGAATTCATTGTCTCCCGACTATCCATGACCCACTTCTCCACATCCACCGTTTAGAGTGTTCTCACCTTTTCCATCATTGTGGTTATGCTCAATCATCCCCTCCACAAGTTGAAGGGGTTTGTTCGTGAGACGCAGAGGATTGCAGACACCTTTAATTGGCGTTGCAAAAAGTCAGTGTCAAGATAGCAAGTAGTATAGTTGCCACTGACCTGGCAGGCGATCACCTCTCAAAAAAGGCTATTATTCTATCAAAACCAGCACATCCCATCATCTGAACAACTTCTCACTGAAAGTACATCATTGCTCAACAAACCACCAATCCATTCTCTTAAAGGGAAATTTCGTTATTTTCCAACCTGCACCCTATTTTCCTATGTTTCGCGTCTAAGTGGCTAATGGGAACAACATTTTTTGAAACCGATCCAGCATTTAGTGACAAGGCTACACTCGGCAGTGGCGGAGCAGGCTGCTATGTAATCACTCGCGGCAATTATGCACTGTCAGTTTGCATCCACTAAAAGTGCTTGTTTTTGCTATACTGGCAGGCTGAGATTGTTAATATAAGTGCATTTTTGTTAAAGAGTAAGATCCTTTTTGTTTAACCAGAAACAGCTCTGAATCACTGATGCAAAACTCACCAGACTCCAGTTAAATAAACAGTAATTTTATCATTGTAAAGCACACTTCGCTCAAAGTCAACAGAAACAAAGTACAACTCACAAAAGCTGTCTTAATGTGTCCTCTCGCTGTTCCGTAATTGCCAGCTCTGTTTTGGATAAAAGAAACCATTAATTAACCCAGTTATATGTGAAAATATGCTGCCTATATCCACACTAAAATGACTCTTTATTTAAATAGAGTCTGGTACATATGGCGATAGTGATTTGGGAGCTGTTTCTGCTTAAAAAAAGGATCTTACGTTTTAACAAAAATGTCTATCTCTGTCGGGATCCTTTCCCTAATGTTGTCAGACACTTAAAATAACAAACTGTTTTAGTGGACAAAAGTTGACAGTGCAAACACACCCTTGACTAATTGCATTGCAGCCTGTGTTGCAGCCACTGGCTGCAGTGGTCCCACTCAATACTGAGCCATTTTTAAAGACCTTTGTTCCCATTAGTCACTTAGACACAGAAACATGGAATTAGGGTCCAGGTTAAAAATACCAAAGTTAAGCTTTAACTCCTTATCTCTGTTCAAAGTCACAGGTAAACAATGGTCTCTAACCTCTTAAAAACAAGACCTGCTCCACACTCAACCAAAGTATATGGAACATTATGTCCTGTGTAATGAAGCTACTGTATATGCTCCATGTTGGCACCTTTGTGTTGTCCGATCAGATGCAGATTGTTCTATGATTGCCAGTTTACTGCTGTAGTTAAACCAGAAAAGATTCATGTGCTTGCACTTAATTAGCCTCGCTACATACCGCATTGTTTCCTTTTACTTGCCTGACGAAATTACTCCTGGCCTCAACCTTTACCAGAATAACCTCTGAGCTGTCTGCCACAGTGAGCATGAGGCACTGGCTGCACTGACTCCACAGGACTGCGAAGACGAGGGCAGCCACATGAGAAAATTACCCTCAGTCTCACACACCTGCTGCTGCAGCACTAATAAAATCCTTGCTGGTTATGATACAATATATCGGTGTTAACTTAGACGCAGTTGTTTTTTTGGTTCAGTCCCAAATTGTTGTACGCTGTAGACTCCTTACCGGCTTAACAATGATGTGTTTGCTGTTTGTACAATCATTAACGTTTTCAGCGATCTCTTTCATTCAAATGAACGTATTCAGATCGTAGCGTGTTGAGGACTGTTTAGAGAATACAGCAATCAGTGTCTTATTAGGCTGTTGATACTTTAGTATCTGTGCGATGTTCCCTTCATCTCACATTTCAGTGACACAGCATCTGAGTGATTCTTTTGTTGGCTCATGATTGGTGCATAGGATGCGGCACAGTTGGTGTCATAGATACATTCACCGTCTGGCAGTCCTGTAATTTTGCCACATGTTGCCATCTGGCCGGGGCACGGTGCCAGCCCTGCTTGCCTGGAGGGAGCCCGCAGACGTGGTGCCCCGACCTTCATGCCGAAACAGCCGATGTTTTGGACGCTCTGGCCCGCCTTGGCTCTATTTGTAAGTGCCTGACACATGCTAAATTGATTAAGACTGTCTAAGCGGCAAATGCAGGCTGGCAGAGTCTGGTGGAGATAATCTGAGTGTGACTCAGTGTGCTCTTAAAGGCACAAACTGTACTCCCTCGGGTTGTGTTGCTTATGCACCAGCTTCCCAGTACCTGTCATGCTGCTTTTTGATTGATACATTTTGATGTCATTACACAGTACCAAGTGACACCCTGCAGTTGTCATGTGTCGTAGAGCTTTTTCTGTCTTGATTGCAAAGCTTTCAGAAAAATCTTTCTTAGCAATTCAACCTAAATGTTACTATTCCACAAAAAAACATTCTTTTGCATGCTGCATGAGGCCCTTTTTGATGTTGAGGCTTAGAAATGTAGGCTACATGCTTATTTGCAGGCTACGCACTTATCACATGCCCGGTGCGTCTCCTGCAGAGGGCAGTTTTCTTGGAGGGAAAGTGCAAGGTTTAGGATTATAGTTTAGAATGATTTTTCTAACACATGTACACACACACACACACGTACACACACAAACACATGCACAAATGCACGTTCTTGCAAACCCTTTAATGCTGCAACACAATGGGGCTCTGTTAGTAATTCAGCTTTAGGTATTTTAGCATGGGAACAGGGAGCACTTTGTCGGTGCTTCAGAGCCTTTTTGAATGTTTCAAAGCCATTTTTGCTCATGTAAGTATAAATTGTAATATAGAGTAATTGTTGCCATATTAGTGCGTGTGTCTTTTGCTGATCTTAGCATGCCTCTGTTTTATTTCTGATACGGATTTTGAATGAAACCTTTGTCACTTTGAGCAGGCAAGCTCATGTTGCAAGTAGTTCAGCATGTGGCACGTCCGTTAGTTCTGTGTGATACTCCCTTTATATATCACATGAATTTGTCTGGTGTCCCTCCCTCTGACTGGCCATCCATCATGGGCCTTGGCGGCTCTACCTTGATCCAGAAATCATACACAGATCACCTGTGTAGTGAGAGAGGTGGCAGGCAATCCCTCAATTAAGGCCAACATCCTATCCATCTCTCCTGACATGTACAGAAATAGGGGAAAAACATATCTATAGTAAAAAAAAAAAAGTTAAATACCTCAGTCTAGTGTTAAAGGAGACCTATTATACTCATTTTCAGGAATCCCAAATTGGACAGAAATTAACAACGTCAGTAACCAAAAGATTCCATTTTATCCTGATGTTAGCATGGAGCTCAATGTACGTTTGTAGTGTAGGCTTGCAGCTGGGCAATGACTGTAACAGAGAATAGCGGCACTTTCTATTAGGAAAAATCACCAATAAAGGATTATAAACACAGCAGACATAGTCCAGCAGGGATATGATCTGAAAATGAGGAGAAATTGACAACGTCAGTAACCATATCCTAATGTTTCCCCGATATTAGCATGTACATGTACATTAGTAGTGTGCTTACAGCTAGGGATTGAGTATAATGAAGAATAGCGACGCTTGTGTAAAGCTTCCAGACACGACCAGACATATTACAGCAGGAACCTGATCTGAAATTGGGGACAAATTGACAATGTCAGTGACCATAGGATAAGTCGTTTCACTGACAGTAGCTTGTTAGCAGTGTCGGTGCATTTGGGGAATGACTGTAACAAAGAATAGTGGCACTTTTTATCGTGTAAAATCTCCAATAAAAGCTTCTAAACACAACTGGACAAGCTCCAGCACGAATATGATCTGTAATTGTAGAGAACTAACGTTAGTTACAACGTTTCTCTGATGTTAGCATGTAGCTACGGGTTCTTTAGCAGTTTACTTGCAGCTGGGAAGTGACTGTAATAGAGAATGGCAGCACTTTCTATCTATCTATGAAAAAATCACCAATAAAAGTTTCTAAACACAAAGGGACATGTTCCAACAGGAATATGATTCGAAATGGGGAAAAATTGACAATGTCAGTGACCATAAGATGAGTCATTTCACTGACGTTAGCATGTGGCTACCTGTGCATTAGCAGTTAAGAAGTGACTGTAATGGAGTATAGTGGCAATTTCTATCATTAAATATCACCAATAAACGTTTCTAAACACAACTGGATATGTTCTGACAGGAAAATGATTCAAAATGGGGAAAAATTAACAATGTCATTAGCCATGTTTCCATCAGCCTGTTTAGATGTGCATCTAGAAGTATCGCATTGGAAAATTATGATGGAAACGCCAAAATTCGAATTAAAATCCCCTGATTCGCACAAACTAAAATACGCTCGCTTTAGCCGGGTTTTGTTGATTTGAAAAAAATGCTGATTCGCAAAACGGGGGATGGAAACAGTTATGTTCGAATTCAGTCTGACATAGCGCAACTCTCTCCATGGTGATATCCACACTCCGGGTCGGGAAGGCGATAATGCATTTACAAGCTGGTTGCCAACTGCCAGAAAACGTAGAAGAATAAGAATGCAAGACTTGTTTTGTTTCCGGTTCTGCGGAAAACTCGCGCGAGTTCGTAGTTTTCACCAAAGTCCGTACATTTAATGGAAACACACAGGATTCGTATTTCTTTTAATGTGCATTTCCCAATGATTCGAATCACTTTTGGATGGAAACATAGCTAGTGACCATAAGATGAGTCATTTCACTGACGTTAGCATGTGGCTACATGTGTGTTAGCAGTTGAGAAGTGACTGTTAATGGAGTATAGTGGCACTATCTATCATTAAAAATCACCAATAAAAGCTTCTAAACACAACCGGATATTTTCTGACAGGAATATGATTCAAAATTGGGAAGAAATTTACAACATCTGCAACCAAGTTTACGTCTTTCCCTGAAGCACGTAGCTTCATTTAGAAGTGTAGGCTATGTAATGTAAACACTTGTGGTAACGTGCCTGGAGTAGATTACCATATAAAGTAAACCGGCACGCTATGACATCATACTGTAGCCAGAGTAGGAAAAAAACTGTTTGTTGAGGACGTAGGATGCAACCCTTTAAACATGTAGGTGAATGGGGATTATTAGGCCCATGTGCATTTGTCCCTACCTGAATGTGTATTTTATCTCTTTTCAGTGTGTAGAGCCAAAAATGATAACATTTGTGCTTCCTCACAGTTTTTCTTTCACTTTTTGGTTTAAACGCACGCAGTGTTTCACCCCAGCCATCCTCTCGTAGCCCATCAGCTGCAGTGTGTGAGCTAAGCAGGGAGTTGGCAGTGATTTCAAAAGTTTCACCCAATGAATACCAAGCATGGAAGAAAAAAGAATAAAATATGTGTAACTAGGTGTTCTGTAGTCTGTGGGATCACCTCCTCCACTCTGCTCTTTCTCCACTCTGCTCCTGAAGTGTGTGTGCATGGCTAACGGTTTTCTCCAGAGTGCCAAAAAATTGCCACATTAGATTTAACAGGGTTGGTGACACGCAAGCTCAAAGTGATTTATTTTGGCCAATCAGCCGAGCAAATCTGATCGGAGGCCTCCGTAGCATCTTTAACTCTCTTTATCACCAGTGTCAGAGTTCCTCTGCACAGCTTCGCCCCATCCATTTGGCCCATACTACTGTTGGTTGACAGTCTTTTGAAAAGCCTTACTTGAGGGGGTTTTTTGGCAAATGGTGAGACCTTGGAGGAGTGTGCCTTTCCTTTTAGTGAGTCTGAAATCCCCTCTGCTCATGTGCTCGCACTCCTCTTTCCTCCTTTTGCTTTCCCTGGTACGTTTGACAATGTCTGGCCTTGTCAGTAGCCTGAGAGACTCAGGTTTTGGCTTTAGGAATAAAAACAGAATCCAACATTCATCTGTTTAGCTTAGAAAAGATGTTGCTACATATGGATTTTTGTGGACTGTGAGTTTTTAATATAAGCAGTACTGTATGCACTATATACATATATTTGCATAATGTACTTTATTTTGGATATTAGGGCTTTGAGACTATTTGAGAGTATATAGAATAAATGAATGAAAACAAATGAGCTCAATGCAATTTTGCAAATGCAGTTGCACACACATTAGGCAAAAACAACACTTGTGCTTTTTAGTTTTTGCACATCTGCGTAGTGAATTCATTCTACAGTAACTCACTCCAGTGCACAAGCAAGTAGGCTTTGCTCACGTCTCCTCTGTCATTTAACTCAAACACTGTGAGTGTCTCTCCGGGCACGCGTCCACATGTGCATATATATCAGCCCAGGGCATACGCTTCTCCCAGTGCTGTGTGACCTCCATAGATGCCCTCTCAAGTCCCGGGTAGAGAGCTTCGGAATGAGAAATTAATTGCCAAACAATGCATAGCTCCCATCCATTACGGTTCTCATCATGTCAGATGATATCGAAGCATTACTGGATGTCTGGCTGCATAATTTACCGCACACCACCACCACCACCACCTCCACCCCCCCTCCCCCACATCCCAGTTGCACTCTCTGATGGATTTGTTGGCCTGCCACAAAAGGCTCCATTAAATGACAGGACTTCTATCGTTTCGTTTTACCTCAGCACACAAAGACACGTGTATCGTTTTTGTGGGATCACACGACATAAACATGAGGGAATTGATAAGCTTGGGAGCTTAGTGAATCATACCATTATGAAGCAGGTACTGATTGTGTGAGATGGTTTCAATGATGTTAGTTATTTTGTGAGGATGTAAATATTTCCCATCATAGATCAAATTAACATCATGACTCAGTTAATTGATGGCTGAGAATTAACAAAGCCTCAACTAGTTTCCTTCTTCAGATATCTCTGCTTTTACCCTGTAGGTTTTCGGTCATGTTGGGTCACATCTTTTAATGCTAGTCTCAGATTTGTATACTGGTCAAGCCACCCGTATCCATGGGTGGATTATGAGACAGTGGGTCCCTGGGCACAGATATGCAAAAGGCCCCACTACCTCTTTCACATAGGAGCAAGACACTCAGGCTCTGTGGCGGTTTTGCCTCTCTTTGTTGTTGTTTTGTGTCCCTTTGCTGTGGTTATGCATCTTTTTGTGGGGTTTTCTATTTATGGTAATTATGTGTGCGTTTTTTATCCCCGTGTGATTGTTTTGAGACTCTTTGAAGTAATTTTGTGTGTCTTTCAGGTAATCTTGTGACTTTTTGTAGTTATTTACTGTCTCTTTGCAGTTGCTTCACATCTCTTTGTGGTGTTATATGCATCTTTGCTGTCATTTTGAGTCTCTTCGTGATGGGTACGTGTTCATTTGAGTGACCATTTCCAAGTGAAGGCCCGGGGGCGAGGTTTACCCTTTTGACCCCTGGGTCTGTGCTTGGTCGGCCCTTTCAGTAATCCATCCACGCCTTAGGCTCTATCTGCAAAGAAGTTCTGATGTAATAAACCGAACTTAAACAGAAGTATACTGTGCTACAAACTAGCAGCAACCTCAGATCAAGCAGCCAAACGGAACAAGTATATGGTTGTAATTTATTTCTGAGAGATCCACTTATAGCCACAATCATGGATTTGGGCGTCAAGTACGCTTCACTCTAAAAATACATGTCCCAGCACACAGAAATCCCATTTTGCAGGCTTTAAAGAGGCTAGTAGAAAGTTAATGGGTGACATCACACTAAGACTGTCCAATATTTTCTATGCCTGCTGAAGATGTAACCATGCATAAAGGTTCAAATACTGAAATTAGGAGGTAATTGGGTTCAGCACGAGGTTGGAGGAGTCACTTTACCGTCTGATGCTAGTTTCATTTTTTACCCCCCGAAAGCCCTTTGCACCTCTTTTGATCTCGAGTCTGCAGAAGTTTCTCAGAGCCGACGAGCCCGCTCTCGGTGCGGAAATGGCAAGTCATATAAACCGGATTCATTTCATAGTAGCATAGCAGGTTTTTTTTTTTTCCCGGAGCGAAGTAGAGCGGGCTTATCTAATTGTGAAAGCCACGAGCCCTGGGATACAGAGAGAGAGGCTAATTAGTTAGAAATGAACGCTTTGAAATGAAGCACAAAGCTCGGTGTGTGGTGGAAACAGACTTCACGCGTTTGGTGAGGGGGATTTTGTGCACTAGAAGCGGAGCGTAAATGATGAGTGGAGTTAGTGCTTCAATGAGAGCAAGCTGGAGTGCCCACAGAAGTTTGCTGCTGTCTTTTATGAATGAAAAGGTCGCCGGTTAAGGTGTAGGAGCATCCTTAAGCCCCTTAGCTCAAGAATCATGAATATCTGATAGCCGTCTGTTAGTATTATTCATTTTTAATCAACTTTGTGATGCCTTCAAGAATGCATTGGATCTTAAATATACAGAAGATAAATTACTTTGAGGTTTGAGGCCATTTTATTAAATAATATTCTTAACTTGTTTCATTTTACAATACTCACACACATCCTTGGATTCAATTTAAACACTGAAACATCAAAATCATAAGAGCAAGAGAAGAGTTTACCCATCTATAGTCGTATTTCCACGTCTTCGTGTCTTGTACAGTTCTGCAAAACTCAAAACCAAAAAGGTTATACACATTCAAATTTGACTGTAAGGTCACTCACAACTCCCTCGGAGCATACCAAAGTCTTGTTCACCTCGTTGGTGCTCTTGAGCTTTTATTTTTTTCTCTTTCTCTCTCTCTGTATCCCTTTGGAGAGAATGGGGAAAGCTGGCAAAGCAAAACAAAATGTCCTTGTGTTGTCTCCAAGGCGATAGTGCCTGCAGACTGTGGCTGCTGTCTGCTGCTGGCTTTCCTTTTTTTTTTTTTTGTGTTCATCTCATGGAAAAGATATACAAGTTTGCTCAAGGACACTTTCTTCTTTTTCACTCTTGCTCTCTGTCTCTTGTGTGTGTCTTTGTGGGCGTATTTAACATGCTGCGTGTTGAAAAATAATTCAACAGTGGGCTCAACGGGATCATCTGAAAGTATGGAATTACATTCTAGACATGGCTCCCAGTGACTTTGAATTAACCTCCTGCTGTGATGGCGATTTCCTCGAGCCATATTCCTCTGTACTGTCATATTATCTCCAGTAGTAAAGACGGTGATATAAGTTTTATTATTATTATTTAAAAGGGATCGGTAAACTACGTTGATCTTACTGTCTTTAAAAGTGAGGGACAAGGATAGGTGGATGCTTGACTTACAAAACAGTATGTTTAGATATGTTTGGTAGCATAAGCTAACATTAGCCACTATTTGCTATTGGTCATACCAGACCCCTGAATACTGAACTGAGCAATAGTGATGAATACACTGAACAAGAAGTGAAACAGAGTCATTGTTTTCAGTCACAACTTAGTCTCAAGTCTGTGTTCTCAAGTCACAAGTCCTGTTTTTTGGAAGTTGTTATGTCTCCGTATGCAGTCTTTAAACCACACTACAATTAGTTTTTTGTTGACCAAATTAAATTATCTTTGGTATAATTTTTTCTAGCTGGCGCTCAGTAACATTAGTTCTTCATGATTCCCTCCTTCAACGTATGGATGCTGTTGGATTGGCTCAAACAAAGTGGATCTGGGGAATTGGGAAGTGTCAACTTGTTGGGAATGAATAGCGTTGGTGTTAGTTGATCAGGAAGTGATGGAAAATAAATGTAAATGTGGTGCATTGTTTAAATAACATACATTTTAATCCATAGGCTTGGGGGCTGGTATCAAGTATTTTCAGTCAAGAGGTTCAAGTCCATATGAAGTCAAGAGTCATTGGTGTTAAAATCCCAGTCGAGTTCCAAGCCTTTATTGAGTTTTTTAAGTCGGTTCTAAAGTCATCAAATTTGTGGCTCAAGTCTGATTTGAGTCCAAGTCATGTTACTTGAGTCCACACCTCTGCAATGAATACTTTATGGTATGAATATATCTTTTCATAGGTGCAAGGAAGAACATAGTATTTTGTCTTGAACATGTTTCACGTTAAATCTATTCAGCTAATGAGTGAAACTGCGATTTTTGCTTGAAATGTTTTAAAGCATCTGGACCACAATAGGGTGCTGGGTGGCCCGCCTACCAATTATGATATCTAATTCACAATGAAAATAAATTAATTCACACTGGATTTTTTTTGTACTGTGTATGTAAATGAGGTAACAGAGTACATGGAAAATCATCAAAATAGAGCATGTTTGTCAAAAAAAAAAAGGTGCCCTGGAAGGATCCCTGGACTCCAGATGGAGGTCCAGGCTATCTAGAAATGCCCCTGCTTACACCTGACCTGTGCAGGGCTGCTGCAATGAAATTTTCCTCTTTGCAGAGATCAGTGAGGACATCCATTATATATACTGATTAATATTATCATTATTTTTTTTTCCATTAACTGGCCCTTGATCTTCCTTTCATTTTGCAAATGTGGCCCCACAGCAAAGCAAGTCGAGTATTGCTGCTGTAGAGTTTACTGACTTACATCAGTCTGCATTTTGGGAGCAGCTAGAGCAACATATTCCCTCAGCAAAAATCTGTCACAGTCAGAATCGCTCCTCTATCAGCCATCCTGACCAGTACAATGATTCCCTTATCCTAATAGGCCCATCTGCACACCTTTTTAGCCACTAGCTTATCTGAGCCTGTGCACGGTGACCTTTACTGACCTCAATATGAGCAGGGAATTTCCACAATCAGATTTCTATGAGGTACTCTAATGGTACTATATGCAGTTTAAGCACCACCAGCACATTTCAATTAAACTTAAATTGATGCCACTTCCCTTTACCAAGAGTTGGTGTAACATATTTGAGGTTATCAACACTTCTCCTCAAATACAGATGCATAAATAAGGTTTTTCATGAATAATCAAATAAATAGTCTGGCGTCCTTGAAGATATTTCACCGCCCTATTTTCATGATCCCTGCAGCCGAAGGATCCACTGGGCTGCCGTGGCGCAGATTGATGGTGATGTCTAATAGTGGTTATAGAATGTAAATGGTGATGTCTCTGTGGCTGATGGAAATGTTAAATACCTATTTAAGCATTCATGTGATTTTTTTAAAGCCCTGTTGATGGGTGTGATGTCAGTTTATGTTGGTTGATGTGTGGCTGCCAGTGTGTGAGCATGCGATTATACTTTTGTGCTGGCTCGCTCAAACACTTGCATACCCGTGTAATAGCATCTTTTCCAAGTTTTGTGTTTTCCATTTAACATTTAAGGCTGTATACTTTGATGATTTGTTTTTACTTTCCTGTCTGTGAGAGATATTTTGAAGTTATGCAACCAGCGTTATTAGGCAGTTGGGAGTAAAAAGGGCTCTGCATGCCTTTAGTTCACATTGCAATTCAATGAGATTCTTGTTATAGTTCCACTTTACTGATGGAGTGCCTCCACAGGAGTGCCCAAGATACCTGCGGATGTTAAAAAAACACAACAAACTCTTTCGTTAGCGAGAGAAAACAAATACTCAATCAGCCTAGAACTCTTGCTGTGGCGGCAACCTATTTAATCAACCTTGGCTGTCGCTGAATGCTGTTGAGTGTTAAATGCATTGACTGCTGATAGTGGCCTGGTTTGTGTCATTACAGCCTCCAGGAGTCTCTGCGATTCCCAAACAGTGGTGTCTAATTTATGCTGTCTTATTTCGCCGCTCTCAAATTCACCATACAGAGAAATCGTCCTATTGCAAATTGAATCTTGCTGAACTGGATTTCAGCAGCGATGTCTGTTATCTAAGCTCTCTGGATGTGTGATGTCCATTACACCTGCCAACCTAAAATCGACCCTCATTAAATTTTGTTTTGCTCCCCTTTCATACAAAGATTGGGACCATTTGTCACTTCTGTCATTTTGATTGTATCTCTGCATTAGACGGAAAAAAACGCCTTGCCCAAATTGCATTTTTGCAAAGGCCCAGATTGTGTGTGTGTGTGTGTGTGTGAGAAAGTCTTCTCTCATGGGAACTTACTTAACGGGTCCACAGCAAGCTTTCTTCTTCCAAACCACACACAGTAATAAGATCATGACATATAGAAATGTCAGTATTGCATATTAAAGAATCTTTGTGCAGAAATAATGCAAATGCATAATGAGCAACATAGTACAATGCTACTAAATAATGATACTCCATAGGACAGAGTTTTATAGAAAAAGCCTGGCTGCTTCCCATTTTACAAAGATAAATTATGAAGTATGACCTCTCAGTGTGTCCTCTGACCCTCTGTGGCTTAACCAAGTCCACACATTCATAAAAAAGCCTGTCGCTAAATTAATTTGGGGCCCCTATTTCCCAATCAGATACACGGAGGAAGGAATATAAAGGGGACAGAGTGGATGAGTAGGTCGGATGATTGATGACGGGCAGTCAAGGAGGTTTATATGAATTGGAGTTGGAAGAGGGTTACTGAGCCAGTGTATGGGTGCATCTTGGTGTGCACGTGTGTTGGTGTTATGATAGCCCTTGTCCCCAACAGCTCAGGTAAACAGCGTCATTAGCAAGCACCTCCTGGAGTGTAACCACAGGGAGGACTCGCGTCCAGGCAATAGGTATTTCAGTTTGTCCCGGCTGACCCAGAAATAGCATGTAGCTCCAGCACCTAGCTATTGACTCGCAGATATGTGCCCTCTTCAAGAGCAACATTTAGTCTGCACAGCTGTGTGTATGCATGGTGTGTGTAGCTTTGCTAGCGGGGGTCCAGACCTAGACACCATGCATGCCCATGCAAGTCACACCTGCCAGTTCCAATTGATCCCCTCTGAACTATCTTCTCTTAAACTGACAAATGGAAAAGAGGATAGAACCCCCCCTGCGTACACTCTGTCTTTTTTTTTCACCGGCACCAAAATAAATTTCCCTCTCAGACATTAATGAAGTGTGACTGAAAAGAGAAAGACGTTTACTCTCAATCTTTTTTAAACTCTGAGGATCTGTCAGTTCACTTTGTTCCTTCTTTCTCTTTCTATTTACCAGAAACGTCCTCCTCTGTAATGGTGTACATGGACACAACGACCATGACAACGAGGACCACCACTCGCCCAACCACTGTTACCTTGACAACCACAACAGCCAGGACTACCACGACCAAGATGCCCGCCACAACAACTGCAATGGCCCAGTGGCCGCGGACCACATCCACATTGGTGGCCCCTGTCCATACTCTGGTGGAGGGTTTGGTCCCAGGGGACGACGACAACAACGATGACAGGGCGCCGCCTTCCTCCAAGCTTCCCAACATAAGGGTGGAGTACTGCAATCCCCTAGTGATGATGGACATCTCCTGGCCCAAGACCAGGCAGGGTGTGGTGACCAAGATGCCCTGTCCACCTGGAACCATAGGTAATGGACATTTTTATAATGTCAGATATTTGAAAAGGAATTCTACAATAGCTTCATACAACTTGAGTCTTGTTTAGTCCAGGCCAACATTGCTTTAGGTAGTAACCAAAGTAATTTTTTAGGAAACTTGGTGAAAGATTGTACCATGGGCAAAGGAAGAACCGATGACATTTTGGAGTAGCTCCAAACCACCGGTCGAATACACAATTATTTTTCACATTTGTCGAGATAGGGCACTTGGCCTTGGTAGAATAAATGGTATATGTCTTTACATCCATCACATTGTAGTAAAATTCAGTAGTAACAAAACAGCTAATTGTAGAAATAAGATCACTCCATTTCATGATCCACATTCATGGGTACCAGTAATTTAAATGGGTAGCCTGGACACGTACTGGTCCTAACTTCATACAGAAAGCACTCGTTTAACATAATTCTAATAGTCTTGGAAATATATCCAGACATATCTGTTGCATGTACACATTTGTATGTCATAGAAGACTGGACTATTGGCCTTGGTGAAGTGCTGTGCTCTCCAAGTGCCCTTCTAATTTAGAAGATAAGATAAGGGCGATCCTTTAATCCATTTGTAGCAACTAATGTGGATCCAAGTCATGAAGGCAGCAGGCTTAAATAAGGTAGCCTGGACATTCCCAGGCTACACCTTCCACCTCTACTTGGGAGATCTCAAGGCATTTTTTGAGTGAATGGATTATGTGCTTTAGCTCTCCAGTTTTCTCTGGATCTATGCATTGGAATATTTAAGTGTGGGCCTTGTTGCCTGATTAGGAAAACTCATTTTAGCCACTTTTATCTAGGATCTCAGTGTTTCAGTCATTGCCCAAAGCTAATTACCATTACTGAGGGCTGGAATGTAGATCTGCTGGCACATTGAGAGTTTTCGCCAGTCAGTTCCTTATTGACTACAACAGTACAGCATTCACATTTATGACAAACACCATATGTCGGTGGATGCAAAATGTGCCTAATATAATCTGTTGGCTTGTTTGAAACTTGTCTGATCATCTGACTGCCGATGTTCTCTTCCCCACTGGACCTGTTCACTGTCACCCAGATCTCAGCAATTACTTTGGCCAAAACTATAAACCTAAGTTGGTGGTAGCTAGTTGTAATAAAGCAGAATTTACCTTTTACTTTGTCCATGGACTTCTCACTGCATACCTACAATCATATACTCTGTTCATTTGTCTACCACTGATTTCTGTATATGTGTGACTTGTTGGTAGGTCTACCTCTCTACAGTACATGAAGCATCAGTAGAGTATAATGATGTATGACATGACACAGCACTTCAAACAGTCACATTCAGTTAACCTGATTAATCTTCCGAAACCTCAAACATTCCTCTATTCCACAAAGAAAAACTCTGCTCGTGAAATATATATGTTCTGTCTTTTTTGCCTCCACCCTGTGAGGACGTCAATACTCTCGTTAGGAGACAGTCTACTGTCAGGATCTTCGCCTTGATGTTGGTCGCTGGTGTGTGTTTTGTTTATGTTTACACTCCCCCTGCAGCTCTCGTCGTCTCGCTTCCTGTCCTCCCTCCCTCAGTCTTTATTCCTGACTCACTGATGCAAAGCTAAAGATAGCTTAGCCTTGCATCTGTATGGAAACTAGTGACTAGTACACAGCACACCCATATTTATTTCCTGTCTCTCAGGATACAATCGGTGTAATTAATTAGTGGCTAAACACATTTGTGTTAGGCACTTTGAAAGGGCTGTTGAGTTTTGTTTATCAGACATCAGACCATTTGTTTCTGCATATGTTGTTCCAGTTCTGTCTTTGTATCAATACTAAGAGAATCAAGTCAAGTGTGCATTAAGATAAAATCGATGTTGGCTGCTTTGGATATACAAGCTTTACCTCAGAAAGTAAGAGTAAATAAGTGCTGATTAAGCAGTGGTTCATATTCTAATGACCTGACCACTGAGCGCAAATACTTTATAAAGTAAACACTCTGATGTTATAAGGTTGGGAGATGAATTGTTCGGGAATAATTAAAATTTAAACTTAACCGAAAGGTAACCTAGAAACCTTGATATTGTAGGTTTCTGCTGTCAGACAGTATTATTCCATAAATAAAGCAACTCAGTGGTGTTTATACATAATTTAACTCCAAAGAAGAGGTAATGCAAATCAGATATGTTAAAATTGCAAAATGTGCCTTTGTTAAAGAATTTTCTGAAACTTCCCTTTCGTGACTTTTTTTTATAGAGCCAGTCACCCTAGATTGGGGAGTGACATCATAGCCGCAAATCTGGCTCGAAGCCTAAAAAAGTCTGTTCATTTCATCAATCAGCACACAGACTGAGACACACACACACATACATACAGGCTTCATTAATGGGCAACACCAGCACCCGTCGAGACCTCACTAACAGCCGTCATATGGCAAGATAAGAGGAGCACATACCCCACCTCCTCTCGGCGCATTCTTCAAAGCCATTGCTCTTCAGACGACACTGCCAAGCAGAACACGACTGTGTGAGCTTCCTCTGCCACTCTTTGAAAGTTCCTCGAGCTCCCCTTCCATCTACCTCACTTCGCTCGCTGTCATTCTGTCTCCCCCAACACCCCTCCGACTCCCTCTCTCACTCCTTACCTCTTTCATGCTCCTTCTTCTGCCTCTCTATATAGGAGGAAATGCAGAGTCCCTTATCTTATAAACCCATCAAACACAAGGATGTCCAAGGTGGACTGGGGAAGGAAATTATATGTCAATCAAAATTTATATCTGCTAATGCTGGCCGTCTCACCCTCCAACACACTCTCCCTTTAAGTACAAGCAAGGGCAATTTAATGTCAGCATGTAGCCCTGCTGATGTCAGCTCGCGAAAATATAGATGCAAGTTATCTAAGGTACGTGGAAGAACAAGAAAATGTATTAGTGGATACATCGCATCCAATAAATTAATTGCAAAACTAAAGAAGTGCTCTCGGTGGAGTCCAGATCTCTGCTAGTCAGCTGTCAGGGCTGATCACAGCTTCTTTAGACAATACACAGAGTGCAGCTACGCATGATGGAATAGTAATTTCTGGCTCCCTTGCAGTTAAGATGGCAGCAAAAATACAAAACATTCGGGGTTTTTTTTGTTTTGTTTTTTCGTCTTGTATCATGCCTAACTCTAGTGGATTACAACATCGGGTATGGAATTAATCTGCAGATTCTCTGGTTCAAAATGAGACCAAACTTTGTTATGGATGTCAGTTTTTGAGCCTTGAGGAAGACTAAAATAAGGCCTGCAACAGATGATAAGGTTTCTTGTTTTTAGCCTGGGCCCTTTCCAGAAACGCCTTTTGCTCTATGCTACGTGATTTTGTTGAGGACTTGTGAACCCTACTGGTTGGCTAAGAGGAGTGAGGAGTCAATAACATTATTAAACAGTCAGTAAAACAGATTTTTCAACAATTGTGAATAATCTCAACTATGAGAGGTCCTTGAGCATACTGTAAAGTCATATATGTAGACACAAAATATTAGGCTGCTTGGTTTAGTAGTTTGCTAGATTAGCTGTGAATAGACAGATATGCACACAACCAAACCCATGATCTCCTCCAGGCTTATACCTGGCGGAATTAGTCACAGATGCCCACAAAAACTGCCAATTTTTACTGCATACCCCTTGATTGAGCATGTCTGGGCAATATATCAATGTTGTATTGATACGGTGATGCAAGACGAAGTAATATAGTACTTGGTATTTTGTCCTGGTTTTAAAGGCTGACTTAGAGTGAAGTGATCTAATTTTCTGAACTTACCATACTGTTGTGGCTTTTCTTTTTTTTGCCTTTACCCACTTAGTCATTACATCAACATTACAGATCATTGTGTGTCATGTCATTGTGTAAGCACCAATAGTCCACCTTATGAACACTATCAAGATATTTGGTCAAAAATATCCTGATATTTGAGTATCTCCATATCGCCCAGCCCTGGCATATTTAACTTATAAAAAAAGATTGGAAGTAGGTATAGAAGGGTCAGAGAGCCTCAACAGATGATGGTCACATTGTTTAATTTTACCTAATATCTGGAGGTATATTTGTACTGAAGCCCAGATGGAATGTTGTCAGACAGTCACACCCCACACCACATATCTGTCAGCGGAGACAGTTTTCACAAACCAGCTTAATTGACCTTTCGTGATGAATTCAGCTATGGCAGATTTAATTGGCACCTATTTTGGTGTATTTTTCTCATGCAGGAGTTGAACTGTCACACATGCAGACACTGTCTGACTTTTAATGATTAAATGCAGACGCCGTCTGGGCGAGCTCGGCTGGTCTCAAGTGAAGCAACTTCATTTCAGTCAGTATAAGATAAAACCATCCAATTACATTTTGCTACATCCATTAATTTAATCACTTAAGAATTGTGTTTCTTTGGGACGTTGCAGTTTTATTTGGACAAGTTTTTGCAAATAAGAAAAGTGCTTGACATAAGGAAGAATTGGGCATTAGTTGACAAGACAAAGCATTGTGCAGTCCATCACTCTATAATGGGAAAAGGAAGTAAGAAAAATGAGAAAATGTGGGTTTGCTTGATTGTCCCCCAAGAGATCGCTCAGAAACACACACACACGCACATACACATAGACAGATGTGTTACAAAACACGTGTCACTGTAGCTGCTGTTTATTTTGTTGTCATGGTTGTGCCTCTTGATCTAATGAATTTGATGTCATTGTTCTCACTAAGCCACTGTCTCCTCTCTCTCTCTCTAGGTGTGGCATCATACATGTGTGTTGGTCCAGAGGGATACTGGGACCCCCAGGGACCTGACTTTAGCAACTGCACCTCCCCTTGGGTCAACCTCATCAGCCAGAAGGTAACAAGCTGCAGAAAGTGTGCCACTTAAAGGTGCAATTGTAAGATACGGACAGACTTTTAGTTTAATACATAAAAAATGGCAACATGGTGGTGCAGTGGTTAGCAGTGGTTGCATGTTCTCCCTGTGTCAGCGTGGGTTTTCTCCGGGTACTCCAGCTTCCTCCCACAGTCCAAAGACATGTAGGTTAATTGGTGACTCTAAATTTCCCATAGGTGTGAATGTGAGCGTGAATGGTTTTTCTGTCTCTATGTGTCAGCCCAGCGATAGTATGGCAACCTGTCCAGGGCCCGCCTCTTGATCCACCTCTCCCCCAATGTCAGCTGGGATAGGCTCCAGCCCCCCCGCAACCCCTAACAGGGATAAGTGGTTACAGAAAATGGATTAATTAATTAAAAAATGAACTCACATTAACAAGGCGCGAGGAAGTATTAGTTTTGACATGAAGTCAAATACATCAATGTACTGTGCTGTGAAGAGAACTACTGAAATGAGCATGCTAACCAGCTAGCCCAGGACCGTCCTGTCTTGTAGTACCACTTACCTCAAGAGGTGATAGTGAGTATCTGTAGCGTCCAGTCTGCCCTCAGTCCAACGTGAGAGGAAGATAGGTCAAGTCCAGTATAAGTTGTTGTTGTTTAGTGATTTTTTATGTCCTCAACTTTGTCTTTCATAATTGATAATCCAACAATCAGACAATTCAAGGTCCGAAATCCATGCTACTGATGTGGTTAGGTCAGCCACTTCAGGCTGGTATACAGCTAAGCTAAGCTAGCTAGGCTAAGATAGCTTGCAGGTTTACCATTTGTCGCTTGTTCAAGTCCGTAATCTTAAAATTGTTGTCTCAGCCCAGGTATGGTTAAAGCAAAAATATGTCCAGAGCTATTTATTCCGAAGTCCCAAACCCAAAATCCACAGTCCACCAAGAGACACAAGAAACACAGACAGTGCAACTAATGGCAACACACTGTACTGAAGAACATTCAAAATGCTGTCCATATAATGTCTTGATGTGACTATTTTTTGTTGTTACTATGGTCCTACTAAAACTGCCACCCATAAAGATTATAAGATAGCAGTGTTATTTAGACCAACTGTCAGAGTTTCAGCAGTTTGATTGAATTTGGCGTATTCTTGCTTTGATGTTCGTGAGTAGCTTGCAGATAAAATGCTGCCTCCTATTAGTTTTGAGCAATGACTGTCTATAAAGATGGACGGCATGACAGCTTCCTGAAAGTGAAGCCAAAACACTTTGATCGCCCCCTGGTGGCTGATTGCAGTATAGGCGGGTAGAAGACTCGCAACACTGCAGCTCCCGGTAGAAGAATTCTTTTATTAAGTGACTGCATAATAACTAAAGATTACATAATAGATAAAGACCAGAAACAAATTTGTTTCTGGTCTTTATCTGTTATGTAATCTTTAGCAGTGATCAGTGGCGCTGGTCGCAGTTGGGTCAGGCAGGTTTATGGTTGGGAACTCAGATTGCTACTGTGCAGAGTCTGGATCTTTTTGGGATATTTTGGCTTCATTTATATATAGTGTGAGGAAGTGGAGACGCTTTGTTTTATATAAAATCTATGGTCTAACCTCGCAGTATATTTGTTTGGCAAGTGCTTTTTGTCAGGAATCATCACACATTTCTCCTTAAAAAACAACCATAGAACAATGCCTAAAGATGGCTTGAAGGATTTGGCGCTGAGTTTAAATGTCATATTGATGTGTCAATATGTTCAAGAGAGGTTTTTAACAGAACTTCAGCCTTTTAGCTTGTTCTAAGTAACATTTGCCACAGCTCACAAGGCAAACCAAGGGTGTGTGTATCACTTGTACTCAGAGGGCTTTAGTTTTTGTGTGTTTTCTCTTTTGTTCTTTGTCTCTTCTTAACTAGTCAATTAATGTCTTGGATTAGCCATAGGGTTCACTTAATAGAAGGGTTATCCTTGTGTGTATGTGTGTGTTTGGCGTGGGTGGTTGGATGGGGGCAGAGTGAAAACCAGTCGCACAGCACCACAGTCTAATGGACTGCTTCGGGTAATCCAGACCACTTTCTGTCCCTCCGATATAGCAGATATTTGCATTCCATACTTCTCAAGCACAAACGATTTGTATCTCCTCCTCTACGGGCAAGTTTTTATGCAAAAGCCCACATAAAGCTTCCTATGTTTAAATCTGTAATAGAATCAAATCAAAAGAGGAGAAGGTTACGGCAAGTGAGGATCAGGGTTCCAGGTTATGAATTGCAGGCAATGTTGAAAATGTTCTCCCTTAAACTCATAGGGCCCTGAGGCGTGCATGTTATAACACTTATGATCTACTCAACGGCACAAAGCTCGGCCCATTAAACAAATGGCAGTTTGCAGATATGGATGGAGAATGGCTGTTGGGGAACAAAATAGAAGGCAGAGAAATTATCAGGTGCATTTCTGTGCAGCACAGCACCATTTGAGCGGTGCAATAAAGCTCCACTACAGGCTGCTGTTTGGAGAAATTAACTAGAGCTATGGGTCTCTGAACTTGCTACAGAGGCTGTTCTGCTACGTTGTTGTATGGATTCAACAATAACTGATGTGGAATATTGCTTGGTAAAATCAACAGAAAGAAGTGACGATCAAGTAGTGCGTGAGTTTTAACGAAAACGTTATTAATCTTTTTTTTTTTGTTTTTGTTTTTAAAGCAGATCACACTTTAGCAGTGTGCCTGTCGCTGTGGAGACAGGGAGACTTTAATGAAGATCAACATGTCAGAGATCTCGAATGCCCATCTGGCACTTCGTTATTTTATATCTAGGGCCATTGTCCTGTATGTGGCACTGCTCATTACCAGATGGTTCAGTCGACAAAATGAGAAGGGAAGATGTGGAGAATAAAAACAGTAAGAAATGACATCAGATGAACAGAAAAAAAAGAAAGAGAGAGAGAGAGAAACAGGGCTATTTACCTTGCATCCCCAGCTCCCCTCATTAAGACACAAGAGCAGGGAGGGAAAAGAGGAAAACATCTTCCAAAGACGCGTTCCCCTGCATACACCTCTGTGAAGACCAATTTAAGCAGCATAATTGGCTTGACTAATAAACTCACAGGCGATGATAGCAGGTGATGGCACAGTAAATCAGTATGGGCCTGTTTTAGTGTGTGTCACTGCGGTTTTGAGGCTCATCTCACTGCACCTCGTCTATTAGTAAAAAGCTTGAAGGTAACTGACCCTTGAAAGACAACATCAACAGGGTCCTCTGCATTTAGTCAAGCTGACTGCACATTCAAGTCATTTACTGTTCAATATCTAGAACAACTATCACATAACATTTGTGTTACAGTTGTAGATTCACTGTAGATACAGGTGCAACATGTAAAAACGTTCGGTCGGAGTCACATCAGTGTTATTCGTTGATTTTTAAATGACTTTCATGTCTATTCTTTTCCAATTGAAGTCTTCTATTTCCAAATAAACATTTCGGATAATTTGGAAGAAAAAATGGCACTGCACTGAAAAGAATTAATTTAGTTGTTGGATAAGGCCCATTTATTTACATGTCTGGCGAGTAGAGACTCCAAAATTAAAGGTAGGTAATGGTTAACATCAAGGGGCCGCTCTTCACATTACTAGGTAGAGACGCACACTCTTAATTTTTAAAAACTGGAATAAATAGCTGTGTAAAGTACAAAGTTTGTGAGCAAACTTTTCAGGACTTGTGGTGAGCCTCATTAGCCAATAAACAGATGCCTCCATAGCTCACCAGTTAGATTTTAGAAAGTTTATCCTGTGAAAGAAACTTCCCTGTTATTGTAGGTGCTGTGCTATTTTTCTGAGACCTCATGGTTCAGAAGCACCAGTTGTCCAATAAATGTCCCATTGGACGGAAAGGCCATTCCAAAAACAAAGGGCCGTGTCTTTGAAAATACCCCACACACTGTCCTAAGCAGAAGCACATGGCTAATATATATGCAGAATGATGTCATCAGACCTTCCTACTATGGCAGTGCTTACCAACTGGTGGGTCGCAGTCAAAAAGTGGGTCACAGGTTCACTCTGAATGGACCGCAAGTGACTTGTAAACATGTCAAGTTTGTAAGAAACACACTTTATTTTGAGGTAAAGTGAACTTGCAGCCGGAGGTTTTATTTTGAAGTGCCGTTTCCTGCTGCAAACTAGCTCAATGACATGGCCAAACAAGTGTGACGTTGAATTGGGAACCCTTGTACTTTGGCATAGGCCCTACTCTGCCCTTACCCCAATATTCTTATTGTGACCCTATACAATCTCACTTCTTATACCTAGACCTAATCAACCCAACCAACCAAGGTAACAGGTACTTGCCAGTCAGAGTCAGAGTTACCATATTTGGCAAGTCCGATGACTTATTCTGCGTAATAATTAACCATGTGCTTCTGTTGAGGAGAGTGCCTTTGGTTGTTGGACCAATGGGGTTTTGGTCCGATAGGGCGTTTTTTGTGGACTATTGGAGCCTTAGACTTATGAGCCGTCGAAACAATGGGCAGCCCCCCAAATCTATATAAATCATATGACTAATGGATGTGTTTGGCAAATGTAAAGTTATGTCTCTTCACTCTGAATGAAGTTGCTGGAGCATAAATTTCCCCAAATCCAAAAAAGGAGCAGGACAGAGCTTCTTATGATAGCCCCGTCACAGTAAGAAAATACTACACAATGGATTTGCAGCCCATTTTCTTTTTGTGCCTTTTTACACAACCTGTACAACCACAGACTAAAGGAGTGAGCTAATCATGTGCTCCTTAACCTTGGACATATTGCTCGCTCACTACTGGAGGTAGTCGCCCAGCATGCTAATGATTACAGTTTAAGTTAAAGTGGATAAACACACTCTTTCATCTATTACATGTTTTCCTCTTCTGGTTTTTGGTTTTGGAAAAATACACCACCTTTTAGCCTCGTTTAATGCTAAATGTTGATCTTATTAGAGCCCCATGCAGAGCTCCTGTCATGCCTTTCTCTGTGGTTGCTAAGCTGTGATTGGACAATGGCTGTGTGGTGGAGAGGTTCTATTTGATGCTTTTGTTTTGAGGAATGCCATTATACATGCAGGTGAATTGTTTCTGGAGTGCAAGTGAAATAGTAATGGGATAGAAAAGAGCGTGGTAATGTTTCTGTGTGTCAAATAAGTGTTTGGGAAGGAAAATAAGATGGAGGAGTAAAGAAGAAAATGGGAAAAGGTCTTAAAAACAATATAAAGCAGACCTTATTTTAAGCCTTACACCAACAAAAGGGAAATACTCACAAATTATTATTGGTATGTTTATTTTCCAACAAACCCCGAGACACAAAAACCACATAAGCTTTCAAACATAAGAAAAAAAGAGTATCCAAGAGGATCTGTCCTCTGTGTACAACATATACGCTGCCTGCCCCGAGCTGCAGTGCTCCCCATTAGTTTCATAAAGGTGTAAGGCTATCTGGGGAAATCCCCTCAATAGTTGATTTCATAATTGCTTCCGGATACAATATTGGCCCCAGTGTGCACTCAGCTGAGTACTGTCTCGCCACATTAATTGTGTGCAATATAGCACGGTTGGGGAGAATGTATAGGCTAAGCGGCATTCATTTTAAGGGGCTACACATTTGTATATTATAATTTGTCATGTTTTCCAGCATTTAGACTGCATATAATGAGGGTATTAGGGTTGTTTGGGTGTTTGTTCAGCTGTAGAGGACTAAATCTCAGCCAGTTCAGATATTTAAATGTTTCAGTCACAATTTGAATGATGTTTTTGTAAGTAATTTCACTCGATTATTATTTTGTATTTCTGTTCTTTATTTAACAGCTAAAAGCTGGAGAGACGGCTGCAGTCATTGCCAGGGAGTTGGCAGAACAAACTAAGCGTAATCTCCAGGCAGGGGACATCACCTACACAGTGAAGGCCATGGTTCAGCTGGTGGATCTCCTCGATGTGCAGCTGAGGAACCTCACGCCAGGTGGCAAAGATAGCGCAGCACGGAGCCTCAACAAGGTAGAGACAGAAGAAATATCCTCACTGCTCATTACTCACTTCTCTGAAAATAATATCCTGACTAACAGGCTGGATAAACCAACCAGTTCTCATTCCCAGGTTGTGAAATACTCATATTTAATCACGCCCCTCGGAGTCTCATGGGAACGCACAGGGAACCTTTTAGCATGTCTATGAGACACACACGGGAAACACAGTATAACGTGGTTGGATGAGGATGAGGATGAGAAGAAAAATCATGTATTGGGTTTAAATAAGTACATTTGTTATGTAATGTTGCATAAATACGCCATATGAGTGACATCAGTGTGTAATGTTTTGTTAAAACAACATTAACTTTTAGTTTCACATGGGACACGAATTGTTATCTCTTGAATAAAGGTTTTATTTTACCCAACCACCTCCCCTCCCTCCCGCTCTGTGCGGACTTTCCCACTCTTTATACTAATAGCTTGTTTATACAGTACTGTATATTTCTGAAAAGGGGTATCTATCTTTGCGTTTGCACCTATTATTTACACGTAACCGGCGTTTTTCTTGACGAAAACAGAGATTTTCAAAAACGGCTTCCAAAGTGAAAGCTTTTAAAAATATCCGTTTCTGTGGAGACGTGTAAACAGGATAGACGGAGATTTTGGAAAACGATGACGTTGCAACCCAGTTCGCGCATGCCCATTAGGCGCCCGGGAACCACAACAACAATGGTGGATATATGCCGGGTTGTTTACGTTTTATTAGCACTTTTAGGACAACTTACGAGCTTACAAATGGACTTAGCATTGCTGCATCAACATCACCGCTACATCGGCGCACAAAGACGTCTGCTGTGCCCAATATTATTAAGTGAATAGCAGCTAACTATGCTACATAAGGTTAAAATGTAGTTTATCATTGTTTTTATCACTGGTGCCAAGAGGAAAACAAATGACTGTGTATGCGCAGAACGTTCTTCTATGGTGTTTGGCATACATGTGTGGCGTATCGCCACCTACTGGCCTGGTATGCTAATTGCAGCAAAAAAGCTGCAGTTTTTACGTTTTTGTGTAAACAGGGATATCGTTTTCACAACTGATCATGTAAACCCAGAATTTTTTTTATACGGGATAAATAAAAATCTGTTTTTATTTGTATCGGTATCCATGTAAACAAGGCCAGTTGCTCTCAGCATCAAGTATTGCCTTTGATGGGCATATATTAAAGTAAATTCAAAGCCCAGTGTGTCTCATAAAGACGCTAAAGTGTGCCTTTGATGTCATTATCACATGCTGAGGGCCCTGAAAAAGCAGTGGTTTTTGACACCCTGGGAATGAGAACAGGTGGTATAAACACAGAATGGTGATCTTTTCACCTGCTTGTTCATACTTTTCTAAAGGAGCAAAATGAAGGAATTTTAGGTGAACCATTTGACTCCATATTGCCAATGTCAGTCAGTATTTTCATTCTGACTCCTAAACCCTTCTAAATTTCCAAAATGGAGGCCTACCTATCACCAAACTTCAGTCCAGTCAAACCTGAACGGTGGGTATTCTTTTAATGATCTGCTATTTGGCCTAGCGCTGTCAGATAAAATGATATCCACGATTTTCCCGCGGTCCAGCGCATACTAAAACACACCTTCAATTTCAGTTGGAAGCTCAGGCATATCTCTTCCTCCAGTATCATGTATTATGCTATTGATTTAACTTTGATGTAGTTTAAAAGATGTTATCCATATGTCATGTTCGTCAAAAGCACTACACTTCTACCACTTGATTTTTGACTAATGGGACAGGATAAGTTTTCAGTTTTCAGCTGCGGGAGTACAGGGTTTTTTTTTGTTTTTTTTGCTGAACCTGAAGCTAATGCATTTACTCCCCAATTCGCAGCAGAGCGCAGTAAGGGGCACTCAGGCAAAGCGAGCTAAAATAATACTTTCTGTCTGCTGAGCAGCCAACAGAAAAGCAAACATCAGTGAAATTCAAAATGTCACTCGTTAATTTGCTGGAGCGGCTTCACTTGTAGGGGAACATGAACACCTGTTCTTGGATAGGTTTTTTTTTTTTTCAGGGCAGTTTTTATTTCATTGCCGCAACAGACACAGATGTCCCCATTGAGATTTTAGTGCCAGTTTTCTCCAATGGAGAGGGGAGGTAGTAAAGATGGCCAAAAGGCCTCAGAAGGGAATGTGATGAGTAAATTCACATTGAGGGGCGACTAGAGTTTATAATAGCTCTTGAAAAAACAAGTTTCCCATAAAACGCTACATTCAAGATAGAGGCTACTGCTGTGGTCGAGATTGCCGTTAAGAGTCTTTAGTTTCTCTTGTAAAGATATAGAAAAGAAGCAGTTGGGTTGAGAGAAAAGAAAAGAAGCTTTTAAAGCCACGATGATGTATTCAAGAGGTCAGGGGCTTCTTATGATTTATAAATCTCCATCCTCTGATACGCACGCCATTCTTGCAGTATGGTGCATCTATGGAGAAAAGATGGCCCTACATCTTTCCCTTGTGTTCATCTTCCTTTGCCAGTGAGAGCTCTCCCCAAGGAAACACCGGAGTTCACAGAGCTCTTCCTCTCTGCTCTGGCACTGGCTGATGTTTACCTCCTGAGTTCAATCATTTTGACACAATCTGCAAAGAGCTAAGCGAATTAAAGATTTTTTTTTTTGATAGCGAAGCACAATGCTCTCTGCCAGCAGACAATGAAAGGATTGAGTTGGCAAACGGTGAGATCAGTGTCGTTTTCATGATCAAAGGGTAGCTGGCTAACGGTACGGACGGGAGCGTTTCCAGAAGAGTGGGCTGTGATGTAGAGCAAGAGGCTCCTTTATGGGGAAATGGTACTCTTTGGAGCTAATCTGCATGGGATTTCGCATGGTACCAGAACCTAGCTGTTAAGCCACACAGTAGCTCTGTTGGCTACCTTGCTTGTATCAGAACTCAATTAAAATTATTCACTCTCCATGCAGTGCTAACAGTGTTTCTTTGAGCCTGAGCTTCCTGTCATTTTTCAGGTATGCGGAATTGTTGTCGGCACTAACTCTCCTTTCAATGGTGGCACTGGTTCAAAAGATAAACAGCTCTCCTGAGTTCTCACATGAATTCCTCAAATGAAAAATAAAAATTAAATAAAATATTAACCTTGAAATCACATTTAAGAGTGTCATAGGCGTATTCCCACATGCCTTGTATGTCTCATTTTAGTGCTAATTAACACAAGAGTCTCGGCTGTTTTTCTACGATAGTGCATAATTAATGTATATACTACTTTGCACACTATTTGTACGAAAGGGATTGTTGCAAGAGTATTTCTTTTCTCACTACTCACTACAACTCTGTACTTCAAGCAGAGGAAAATGTGTTCAAGTGGAACTGTTTAAGTTGTTGACCTTCTGCTAACTCTTGCGTTTTCTTTGGATTGCAGCTGCAGAAAAGAGAGCGCTCTTGCCGGTTTTATGTGCAGGTATTTGGACTGAATATTTCCCCCTGTACCTCCTCTCCATTCCCATTGTGGCATCTGTGCTGTCATTTTTACCGTGTACTTTGAAATTTGACCTTTTGAAGTGGAATGCTACTGGCTAAGAAATGACAAACACTATACTTACATATATGTATGTAAAAATTGTGTGTGTACACCACATGCTGTATTTCTGCCAATGCTGAACCAAAGGGTCAAATTTCATAAGCATCATTTACGTTGCATCCAAGATAACCTCAAACCTACATTTATGAGTCATATGTCATCAATGTCCCCTGCATGCGTATGTCATGGATCCTCCTTCCTCCTCTAATGCATTCGGCCTGAGCATGAGGCTGAGAATTTCTCTGTTTCCAAATGGCCATGTATCCATTGTGGATTTCTCCAGCATCTCAGTCATTTTAAAAAACACCCTTAAACCATCATATCAGCACTGCTTTCCAGTGAAATAACCCACATAAGTGGATAGCATCAGTCAAAAATAAAGCTCTCAGGCATGTAACACACTCCTACATTCCTCAGCAAATGCTTAAGAGCCAAAAGAAGTGACCTCATTACACCAGCAAGTCAACTTCCAACTACTAAGTCAGCCAAAGTCATGGCATGTTATGATTCTCCCTGATGCATAATACATGTGTGTCCTAATTTAGGGGGGTCTCTATCGCTTCCCTCAGCTTTTTCTCGGGCTACTGAGTGATTTTGTTATCCCCGGGGTGACATTTTAGCTGTCATCAGAATCGTTTCTACCTTGACAAGAGAACTATGGGATAGGTTGACATCCCTCTCTCCCATACAGATGGCTCCAATTTGCATGTTGGAGACAGATGTTGTGTTATGTGTGTGCTCTACAGTGCTTATGTTAAGCAACATGTATTTGCCTTGATTCCTCTGAGGCATGTCAGGAGGCACTTTGCTATGTATAGTCATGTGATTGTGCAAATGACATCCGTGTGGAATGTATGTTTGCATACGCTTGAGCGTGCTCGCATGTGCAGATGGGTGATGATATCCTTTATGTATGTATATATGGTTTTATCGGCCAACAAATGCTATTGAAAGACCAGCAATCAACCAAAACCAACCACTGTCAAGTGTCTGAAATAAGAACTTCTTCTGTGCCGTAGACCTTCATTGTCAACCAAAGGGATGAAAACATACTATTGAGCCACACTGCCGCACTGGCTGACACATGATTTCATTACAATGAATATGGGCACTGTGGTTTCTTGTGATGCTGCAACGACTCACAAGTGCAAGTGTATATTCTAGGGTTTATACATTGTGCTTGAGATGCTTGAGGTACTTGTGTTTGGCATTCAAAGGTTGAAGTACTGGAATACCTTGAAAATCAGGCATGTTTTTTACTCGGTCCTTGGAAAAAGTGCATGATTGAAAATGAAAGGGGAACACAATGATAGATAATTTTATAAAAATATCTCAGAAAAAAATTTGTAAATGACAAAGCTGAGAATGGCCATGTACGCAATTATTTTGTAATGTACTGCGCAATGATTTTTTGCAAGCCCTTCAGACACTCTTACCGGAGCAACGTCATGCTTTAGCACGAGTTCTGAGCTGTGATTTAGCAGTCAGTTAACAGCTGTGTGTGTCTGACTGTAGGTGGTGGAGCTTTTGAATGGATTTGTGGAGTTTGTTGGTGGCGGTGGCTGTTAGCAGCTAGCACTGCTTGTTAGCCACAACAGCAAGGCGAGCAGATTCACAGATTTGGGCTGTTCTAAAGAAGGTTCATGGTTTGATTGTTGTTTACAGGCAGGTAGGAGTCTCAGTTATCTGCGAGTGAAGCTGTGCTGCACGTAAATAATCTAAATTCAGTGGAGTTTCTGTAACAGAGCTGAAAGTCAAGTTTTCAACCTCCAGCTTAAAGCCCAGTACAGAACAACGATTCGTGACAACTTGAAACCTTTTTAGAACATTGTAGAGAAAAGTTGCAGTGGTGTGAAGTGGCCGGTCTGAGCTCAACTCAGCTGGCTGATGGTGTCACCTGCAACTCAGCTGGTAAAATCGCCGGCAGCTGGTTTTAGATTCTAAGGCTGTTCACCTGTTTCAACAGCCCAGTAGTGAAGTCCGCTG